>NC_085035.1:6025617-6253379 GCF_963692335.1 Osmerus eperlanus
CCAGGACCCAGCTGCAGCCCCCGACCCTCCAGCCCTGCAGCCTTGCTCCCCTCCTTTCCTCCCTCTCTCTCTCCCCCCCCACTTCCAGCCTCCACTGCCCTCTCTTCCCTCACGTCCCCCCGTCCCCCCCGCCACCTTTGTTTCCCCTCTCCTTTCCTCCAGTCCCCCACCCGCCTTCTTCCTTCTCCCTCCATCTCTACATCCTCTCACCTCCCCCTCCACCGCCTCCCCCCAAAGCTGCACATTCAACAGAATCCCGGGGCCGTGGAGGGCCAGGCCAGGCCAGGGAGTTAAGGCCATCCAGTCATTTATCAAGCTCCAAAGTGGCAGCCTGGGCATCCCCTGTAGCCCACTCTCCCCGTCAGCCTGCCCGGGGCACCGGAGGACGGCCTGGGTTGGCCGGCAAAGCACACGGCCAGAGGGGTGAGTGGGAAACACGGACGCACACACACACACGGAGACAAACGCACACATAAATACGGACACGGAAGCCAACACATTCATGGCCCTGGGTGTTGAGAGCCTGATTGGAGTGCAGCAGAGACTGGCACGCCTCCCTCCTCTTGCTGATCCTAGGAGGCTGAAACTGTGTGTACGTGTGTGTGTGTGTGGTGTCAGTTATAACGTTATTTGTCGAGGTGAAAGATGTCTGGCTGTGTACGGCAAGATTCAATCTTATGCCCCCCAGTGTGTGTGTGTGTGTGAGTATGTCTCTGTGTGTGCAGGTGATCAGGAGACCATGTTCAGGTGAACTTGTCGGACTGGCCGTGTTTACCTCCAGACAGCGGTCCTGCCAGCGCCGGGCCAGCATCTCCAGCAGGGGGGGTCTGAACTTGTCCAGGCCCAGCAGGTCGGGCAGCATGACGCAGTGCATGGCGGCGAGCTGGCTCCAGCCTGGGGAGAGGGGCGGCCACCACACCAGCCACAGGGTCACGCACACGGGGCCAGAGCTAAGGCGGACGGCTGGCGCAAAACACACACAGGCGCTCTCACACGCACACGGCGAGCACACACTGTCGGACCTGCGCAACCGTACAGGCACACACACACACACAATCCGGTATGCAACACTCACAGCCATTTAAAAATGCGGTGATGTCAATGGCTTCATGTCGGTCCTACACACGGTTATAAGAAGTCACCGGACATGAGAAACTTTTACAGAAATAGGTTCCTTATGCATCGAATACTGAACAGAAAACAATGTCACGTGTTATTCACATATATGTTGAATATATGGTTTTTGGAATTCATGTCTATCAGAGGATGCATAACACAGTGTTTTTGTATATGGACATCAAACGGAGTTGAGAGCAAAGAAATCTTCCTTGTTTCTTTGCGTCATAGCACCAATGTAACTTACCTTCGTCATTGAAAAACAGGGGGAGAATTTAGTTTGATTAAGTTGAGCCTATTTCTAAATGAAACATTTACACACCCATTTTATGATTCTAAATGTTTAAACAAATAATGATATCCATTGTATTTGATTATCCTTTGAAAATCAATATACTTTAGAGATCTATTTTGACCTACATTTAAACACTAGCAACATTAACCTTTACATTTTATGACTTAAAATCACAAGTTGAATACGTACCTACACCCCAAAATAATGATTATTTCGAGGACATGCTTGCTTTTTTACTGGAACAAAGTATTTTTGTGTTCAGAATATGCAAATGTTTTATTTTTTAAAAGCACAAAAAAATAAGCAAAGATTTTTGAAAATATATCGATTTTTATATGAAGTGAAAAGCTCTCCAACATCCGTAAAACATTCAAAAGGAGGAAAGAAAATGGCTGAATTCAGCTGAAAAACAAAAAAGGCTTTTAGCACTGCATAAAGAGGGAGAGAGAAAGCATTAGCCAAGGACGGCAAAAGACTGTTTTAATATGTTTGAGGAAAAAATCTAATAAAATTCTGACTTGTACCATGTTGTCAAATTTAAAATGACTGTCCTGCTTTCCGGCTTCCAAAGTAGAAAAGAAAAGAGGTAGAATATAGAAGAGGTGGTGCAGGAAGCCCCACCAGACAGTCATGTTGACTGCCCTACAGTGACTGTCCAGGGGGCTGCCAGTGTTGTGTTCCCCTGTAAGGCCTCCACCTCTTAGTTCGACCCAAGTGAAAAGAGCAAGCATGCAAACATCAGTACAGTACACACACCGACACACACAAAGTACCAGACTAGATGGGACGACAGGACAGGACAGACAGGGTTGCAAATCAAAGTAACGGAAGGACTGACAGGCAGACAAACAATCACATGCCTCAGAGTTAAGGCACTATTGAAAGGCATGGGAGAGAGAGATAGAGAAAGAGACAGACAGAGATAGAGACAGACAGACAGACAGACAGACAGACAGACAGACAGACAGACAGAGAGAGAGAGAGAGAGAGAGAGAGAGAGAGAGAGAGAGAGAGAGAGAGAGAGAGAAAAGAAAGAAAGAAAGAAAGAAAGAAAGAAAGAAAGAAAAAGAGCAAAGGAGACAGGGGAGAGAAAACGCATGAGTGACCGAGAGCGTTTTCCAGACCGAGGGGGGACATTTGAAGGGTAGTGAAGTACCTTCGTTGACTGAGGGGCAGCTATGGAAAGCAGGGGCAGAGGGACTAGCCCCAGGGCCAGTAGAACTGGTGGCAGCAACAGCAGCAGCTTGCAAAGGAGAGGAAAGAAAGGTCAAGAGGAAAGAAAAAAAAAAAGAAGGAGAAATGAATAGAAAGACGGACTCAAGCACTTTTTCGGGAGAAGAGGAGAAACAGCTGTTGGTAAGAGAGACGCAGACAGACCTGGAGGACCAGAAAACGTACAGTTTGACTGGGGAGCAGCGCTTTCAGACGCTTGTTCTCACCCTTTGGTGTACACTATCAGTGTACACTGATACGGGTTTTGTATCAGTGTACACAGTGTCACAATGTTGTGATTCAGGGAATGTTTGAATGAGCAACATAATGTCGGAGTAGAGGGGTAGATTAGTAGTAAGTCTTTACGACTGCCTCCTCTTATACTCTGCTATAGATATATAGTCTAGAGATATATATAGTCTAGACCAGGGGTCGGCAACCCAAAATGTTGAAAGAGCCATATTGGACCAAAAAAACAAAAAACAAATCTCTCTGGAGCCGCAAAAAATTAAAAGCCTTATATAAGCCTTATAATGAAGGCAACACATGCTGTAAGTGTCTATAGACCAATTATTTGTTTGTAAACATTCGGGATGCACGCGCAATGTGGCTGCAGAAAACCGGGAAAGGATAGCCTTTATAATGGCTAGAGAAGTACACGGATTCTACAAATAGTTCGATTTAAAAAGACCAAAAAGGTTGAGAAGGACAGCCTTTAAGAGAAAAGTCGATTCCCCATTGATCTGTCACATCAGAATTTTGATTTGGGTTACGAAAGTCTTGAAATTTTAGTGAGAATGTATGCAGCTATGTCTTCAGACATAGCTGACAAAAATAAAGTTGACGGTAATAAATATGGATCGCAGCCAATAATCAATGTTTTTTCTAAATATCGTTGTCTTTCTGCTTCATTCAGATGTGCTATGTTCGTAGTCATGACTGTTCGTTGGCTAACTATGAAAGCTAACTAACTAACCACTAGAATTAGACAATACTACTTTTAAAAAGTCTAAATTTGAAGAACCTATCAATAGAAAACAATACTATTATTATATTTCTATTATTATTATTATTATTATATTATTACTATATATTATTATTACTATATATTAATATATATGACCAACTAGCTACTATTGTATACAAATACAATGGGTTGAGTCGGACACAAAGATGGCGGCAGGCTTCACGGAAGTGACGTCTTTGGTACCCATGAATTAGCTATATTACTATCAAAATGATAAGTAGGCTACAAATACATAATGAGCATTAATGCAATTGCACTTTTTCTCTCACTCCCAACTGGGTACTCGGCTGCAAATGTAGCATGCCTTCCCTGGAAATGTCTTTCCACGTTACTCTTTTTGTTATTTGACAACTTCTCATTACAAAGCAAACATGCAGGCAATCCTTCCGCATTGGCAATGAAAGCAAATGATTCGGTCCGAAAACTGTTGAATCCTCTGTTCTCCTCAGCTATCTTTCTCTTTTTCCCTTTGGGATCCATGGCCCATGACACACCCGCCGGTTTGTTTGCAACAGCCACCTGTCTGTCACTACGCCGAGCTGAAAGAAACGTGTGTCGCAGGCTATGACGTAAATCTTCGTTGACAGAAATGTTGAAATAAAATATTTATTATACACATACACATTTTGCTGTAAAAATATGTATAATAAATATTTTTTCAACATTTCTGTTTTGATAATTAAAACTAAAAATATGTTCACACCATCTTTTTCCATTTTCATATTTTTGAAAAAGCCCCCGGGAGCCACTAGGGCGGCGCAAAAGAGCCGCATGCGGCTCTAGAGCCGCGGGTTGCCGACCCCTGGTCTAGACTATAGACAGATCTCTAGACTATATATATCCCTAGAGATCTGTCGTCAAGAATGTGAAACCTTCGCATTTCAAAAATATTTTTCAATATGTCCTACAGCTGAAGCCATAGAGCAAACATGGAACCACTAAAAGATGACTATTATAAATAGGTTTTAGATGTTCTGTTTGTCACCAAATGACTGTAAATGTAGTACAGAAAGTTAATGCGTAACATTTTCCCCCACAATGACACAAAGCGCGCGCACATACACCACAGAAACAAGTACAGAACATTGACTGTAAACAGAAGAGACACATGAAAAGGACAACAAGTTTTAGTCAGAGCCACAGGTCATAGAGGTCGAGACTGCGAGGAGAGTTCAGTGGCCAAGAGAACGTGTTCCGATGGGTGCAGATGGGTTAGCGACACCTCGCAAAGCTGGTGGTGGCTGGTGCCTGCATGTGACTAAGCCTCCCCTGAGGCCCTGCAGTGGGGGGAGGGGATGTATGGGTCTGGGGGTGGAGTGGAGTGGAGGGGGGGTTACCTTCCCACTGAATGAACAACGAGAGATAGAAAGGAGAGATCTGGTAAGATCATGTCTTACCAGAGCTGAGCGAGGTGCACACAAGAGAAGTGAGCAGGCCAGGCCTTATGCGTGTGTGGGTAAGAGCAGGCAGAAGCTAAAGCCATGCAGAGACAGTGGAGGGGGGGGGAGAGGCGCGCGGCAGGCGAGACAGCAGCTTGTCGGTGTCAGAATGTGGGGAAAACAAGAGAGAACCACAGAGAAGAAAAAAAAAAAGAGATGGAAAAACCTGGTCTGTTGCCATGGAGACCGAGAATTAAGACTTGGGTTTATTTGCTATGCCATCTTTTAGGACTTTAGGCCGCAAAGAAGGCACCGCAAAGGCTACAGGATAATAGCTGACGCTTTCGGGATACTATACAAGCTAAGGCACTGGTATCTGGTATCTCGCTCACCCAATGAATACGGAAGTCAGTGAGACCGGCTCCACCATGTGGGTGGAATGATTGCATATTTGAGTAAGTGGCTGGTGCCGTTAAGCAATCAAGTGTGTGATGGTACAAAAGGGCTTTATATGAAAATAACTATACAGATGTCAAGTGCTGAGATGCTACATTCATGAGTCTGAGACGGAAGTTCACTGATGTAGAAATCACATATATTCTTTTTATTTATTTTTATTTATGGGAGACACTCAACATGCCCCATGAATTACTACATCTAAAGCAGTTTTAACAGATTTAACAGGGGCTGCATTTTAGTCTTGAGTCTCAAGAATGGCTAAGCAATGTTAAACCAGGTTCAATGACCTAAGACCTCAAACACCATACTCAGAATGGAGGTATAGAGGCAGGAACGTCTAGTATCTCAGGTATGTACTGTACGCACAATATATTTCCTATATTGTCTGTTAATGTGAAACTCTAGTTTTATGTAAAATCACCAATAATTGTGCACAAAGTCTTCAACTGGTTACATTTTTGTCATTGATCTGCTTGAATAATGAATACACTACAAATCAAACAAAAATGCTTCATTACTTAATTCCATGGCTTGGAGTCTAGCCAGCATGAGCAGAGCTGCGTCAGTGAGCTTTCGTCCCGTGGCACCGCAATCTCACCCGTGAGGGATGACGACTTTCATTTTAAGATGGTCTTGTTCTTTTATGCTAATACATATTCTGACAACTTGTTTCCGTGCTTTTCCGATAATGGCTTCAACGCATCTTCACTTACCAAGAAGGAAACAGAATTTCAGCCAAATGGTCCCTGCACGGGCTGTAGGTGCAGTTCCCTTGTTTGCTTACTCAAGTTTCCTTTAGGTTGCCTACAGCCCCGCAGTGTATCATTTTTGTATTATCCAAGTAACATTCATTACAGATGGCAATTTTCCACAAACGTCCACAGAGGAAGTGATGGATTTTTGACGACTGTATTGTAGTGCTCAAAGATTGGAAAGGCCTTTTTTTCAAATATTCTATTAAAACTTTAGACAGTATTGTCTGAATGTGTATGTTATCTTAGAGAAGGACTCAATACAATATTGAGTGTATGTGAACCGCACAGTTAGTCTATCCAAACGCACCAGGTGGGCAGGTACTTCAGATGAAAAACAAACATCAAGTTTTTCCAACCATAAACTACGAGAGACTGAATGTACGACATGACAACATAATATGCTGCACAAACTCAAATGTACATCCATAGATTTAAAGCCGGAATTTTTGCTGTGTAGGAAGACAACAATTTTGTATAATTTTTTCAGAGAAGTATTTTTGATTTAACAGGACCCGGCAGTTCTTTAGTCTTTAGTTTCCACGCAGTGTATGTGTGTGTGTGTGTGTGCGTATGTGCATGTGTGTGTCAGACATGGGTGATCATGGATTCTCCTAGCCTCTTCTCCTAAGCCTGTTCATTTCCCTTAATGGCTGTGTGACAGCCTGAGAATCTCCGCACAAAAAGGAAGCATTTGTTTCTCCAAATCCCCTCTCCTTTTAACAAGAGCGGCACACCGCTCACTCCACTTTATCTTGGCACGAGATTTAAAGAACGACTCCATTAAAAAACACTTAATAATACAAGCGTGGAA
The DNA here is from genome assembly GCF_963692335.1 of Osmerus eperlanus. Classification (NCBI taxonomy): domain Eukaryota; kingdom Metazoa; phylum Chordata; class Actinopteri; order Osmeriformes; family Osmeridae; genus Osmerus; species Osmerus eperlanus. The sequence continues at coordinate 6,032,672 of NC_085035.1, forward strand.
CAGTTTTCACAAACCCCCTCGTCCAGATCAATACACCAGGAAACGAGAGGAGAGAAGAGAGAAAGAAAGAAAAAAAAAAAGAAAAGAAGAAAAAAACTCCACGCTTTGAGGAACTTTCATTATCTCCTCAAACCAAAAGAGCGATTGAGAATCAATACACTATGTATCTGGGCTGCAGAGCCCTTTCTCTGTTTCTCACAGTTTGCTACACAACAGCTATCGGTGTGAATCAAAAATATTAATGCTTTTTCATATCGTTATGCTTTTAAATAGTTTGTTTGGATAAATTGCTTGGCACCCCCCCCCCCCCCGACCCCCCTCTTAATTTTAATACTTGCTTTGAGTGGCACATGCCAGATAGTTAACACACACACACACACAGTAAACTCTCTCAAGTGCAGCCCTTGTTACTGGTTTAAGAGAAAAAGAGATGATTAGCATATGAAAAAGGGCCAAGGGCCCTTATGGCGACAACTAAAGGATAACAGTGAGTGATTTAGAGGTCACTACATGACACGTCCTCTCAATAGAGAAGAATAGGCAGCATGGCATGCATAAGTGGACACCAATGAGTCCACACGCTTGCTCCCATTATGCCCTGACAATGGCCTCTGGACTCCACAAGCTAATGGTGGCACGTGTGTGTGTGTGTTTGGGGGGGGGGGGGGGGGGGGCGGACTAGCTGCTGGTTCGACTGGCCTTTGTGCCAGAACGACATCTGCACGCCGACCAGATTTTGCGTGAGTGGCTGACGGGATCCCCCGTGGTTCCGCCTTCAGCTGCCAAAGCTCAGGTGATCCGCCCCCTGCTCCGCCCTCCCCTCAACTTTACACCGACTCCTCAAAAAAAAAAAAAAAAAACAAGATCCTCTCTACTACATGTTCATCCCTGGAAAAAAAACACTGGTGATATTTCGGAAGATAAACATATCATATTCCTATATATCGATCGAATATTTCCACATAAAAAAAAAATTATAGTGAAGACGGGTCAATATCCGGGTAAATGTCATCGCTTGTATAATTGCTCGGTTTTTTCATAATGCTATGGATGCATACAGATATGCCTGCTATTTTTGCCTTAATGAAGCACCCTAACCAAAAGTGCACTTTCTGTAAAGCCTGCTAACGCTACTAAGTCTACGGTGCCTAGCCTACGCCAAGACCTGACTCATGTCTCAGGGCAAGAGCTGGCTCTACCAGTAGTCTTACTATAATGGAGATGCTACAAAAAGTAGCGTCTAGTCTGGTCTGGCCCGGTCTAGTTGAATGCCGTGCTGCCTGTGTTTATTTGAGATTCTGCTGCCTGCCAGGTTCCTGTGGGGTATCAGCCGGCTTGGCATTGACGGGCCCAGAGGACGACTCTCATGTCTGGCAGCGCAGCACATCACTGCATTTTCCCCTGCGCGCCCCTGAGTGAAAAAACGGGCCCCTTTGTAGTTACCTTGTTTGATCTGTCCCTGCACGGCCGGGCTGGAGACCTGGGGGGCCGACTTCCTGGGGGTCTCGGGGGTCCCCGGTCTTGGAGGCCTGAGAAGACAAAGGCGGCATCAAATATTTAGCTGCGGAGAAAAAGCCCCCTCGCTGCAGCTGCCTTGAGATTCGGTTGTCCGTGCGCGCGTGCGTGTGGTGGTCGGCGCGCACGTTTGTCTGTGCAACAGAAGGAGAGACGTAGGGAGGGGGAAAAGGAGAGGGGGGGGAAAGAAAAATAGAGCGAAAGGGAGAAAGTGTACACACTACCAAGTTCAAACTAAATAACCCTGTGCCCGTCCACAAAAGTTTCCAACCCCACTGTAGAGATAGTTAGAATAGACTGCAGGATGAGGTTGGCTGGAAACACGTTGGAGACCTATCCATTAGTTACCTTCTATTCTACAGTACTACCAGCCTCTCTGTCAAAGAGAAGAAGACCTAGTCTTTCACTCTCCATCATTACTGCCTTGTATACCAGCAAGTCACACACACACACACACACACACATCTCCTCCTACCAGGTTCTGCCTGTCTGTTTGAGCTCAGATGGACCTTGGCCCCGGTCATTTAGGAGGGCTAAATGTGTTAACGGCTTTCTAAGTCTCCCCCTTGTACACCTTCCGGCTCACAGCTCGCCCCTTTGAGAAGGCGGCTCGTGGTTCCACTCAGCGAACTGCACCTGTTGCATTCAGGCTAATGAAGGCAAGACCCCCTCGTTAAAGTCTGGCTGGAAATAAAACAGGTCAATACAGGTGCCGGGGATCTCAGGCGCACACTGCTCTGTATGATCTGGGACTGGAGGAAACCTCGATGGAAACAATGTCCCCTGCAAACTCCCTGCTCTCTGGCGAGGCCGTTTGAAGCGAGAGGGAAAGTTAGCCGTGCGACTTGGGTCAAGTTTCCGGGGCCGTTCTGCAAATGTCCGAGACACCCAGAGGAGAGTCGTTGAACCCCGGGTCTCTGGTTGGGTCAGAGCGGAGGGGGCCCCCCTATGTCACCACGACGGTTACTTCGGGCTGGGCTCTCATCCTACACACATGAACGACGCAGCGCTGCTGGGAAATGATCCGTGGCATACGCTCGAATGAGTTTGCTTACATTACATTTAATCATTTAGCAGACGCTCTTATCCAGAGCGACTTACAGTAAGTACAGGGACATTCCCCCGAGGCAAGTAGGGTGAAGTGCCTTGCCCAAGGACACAACGTCAGTTGGCATGACCGGGAATCAAACTGGCAACCTTCGGATTACTAGCCCGATTCCCTCACCGCTCAGCCACCTGACTCCCACCTGACTGCTTGGATATGGTCTCCGGCCAGCTCGCTGAGAGGACACGGACCTGGGACAGGCCTGGGACAGCTCAGCCTGAGGCTGGGTTCCGATCCCTCACCGCCATGGGCGGACACATTCATCCAGCCATTTGGAGCGGGGAAGGTAAGCCCTTAGACTGATGGCTCGCTTCGATGCTGCCTGTGGACGAGGCCTGTAGAAGGCTCTGTAGGGACAGAGAGATGCCCAATGCCCAATTGATTTCATTTAGGGGCCATCCACTGTTTATCAAGGTTGGGAGGGGGAGTGACAAAGCAAAATGCACTGCTCTTTAACACAGTCTCATTCCAACCACTTGGTGGGGGGGGGGGAATATACTCCCTACCTATTAGGCTGAAAAGTGCACCCTAAGCGGAGTTGTTAGGGGGTTCGCTTCCCCACAAAGGTTCGTAAACTGAAACCAGGTCTGATGTTCAGTCAGGATGGGCTCTAATTATTATCACTATAAAAAGTATTTATCTGAAAAGGAACCATGTACAAATGTTTACATAAATGTTTCAATTGTATGCATTGTACCGGAAAGGCTGCTTTTCATCCGCAGTCCCGCGTGTAATGAAAGTTGGTTCTTCGCCTGGGGGAGTATATGGTTGAAAACTGTTTGGGCCAGGACAGGACCATCTACTGTCGTCTCCACAGGCAGAGCTGTGGTACACCTGAAACTCAGGACCTCCAGTCCTCTCCTCTAACCAGGAAGACATCCAGAACACTGGCATGAATCTAAGATGGTCACACGAAAGAGGAAGCATCCGGAAAAAAACGGTGTATGGGCCGGACCGGAGGAAGAGGAAGGGTTTTCTGTGGACCTCCTGTCCGTCTGGGCTTGATCCAAGAGCACAGTCCAAACACAACAAAGGGCGTCATCGACAGACTTCATGAAATTGTCATCATCTGGCATTTCCCCGGCAGTCCACGCCAAGTCCAAACAATCACACCCTCTCCTACGCTGCTCTGTGTAAATAGCAAGCACTGGACAACAGCTCAATACTGGCCAGACCCCCAGCCTGAGGTGCAATCAACCCCAGCCCTGGACACCTGTGCTGGGGTCAGCCTCTCAGCAGCCCTGGGCCCTGGAGTCTGGAGCCTTGTGGCTGCAGGCTGGAAGACAGGCTGAGGGGCCCTGTTGTGTTGGTTGCACCCCACCTCCACCTTTGTCATTAACAGCCCACGGGCCCCATCTCTATCCTATACTGACCTCTACAAACACACACACACACACCCCGGACTGTGAACCTCAGAGGAGATGGGTGAACAATCCAGAGGCTAAGTCAAGGGTGAATTCAGACATTATTCATTACAGCCTTAAATATTGGATCCTTTCATACCACTTCCACTGCTGTTGTCTTGTTTTGTACTGTTCCACAAGTGGAGTCTGTATCGGTTCTGCTACGGTTCTGCTGGCTTGTTCATGATGAGAGGGATTGGATTGTTAAGATTGTGTTTGTGTGTTACAGGGGCCTGTTTTGGGAACCTCATTTTTATTCCATATTTTTTCAAATATGGAAAATCAAATAGTTTTTTTTACTCTCTACACCAGGGGCGTTGTTAGATATAACACTACTGGGGCACAGGCCCCTATTCATATCCCTTTTTTTTATTCCAAGCTTGCAGCGCACAATGCACTACTCGGCAATAGAAACTCCCCTTGCTTAACTATACAACAGTTCAGGGACGCAAGTCTGATATCAGCTTTGGCAGGGACATCAATAGTTAATGCGAGCGCACACATTTCTTTCGCATTCATTTGAGCGCAAATACAGTTTTTTGAGCTTCATGTAATATTGTTTTTATGTTTTAGTCAAAACAAGAGGATCGGTATGCCTATCATTTAGAAACGACCTCAATTCTGACTTGTGTGCAGAGTCCGACACCTGGACTTCTGTGTGCGTGCTGCAGTGGCTATTTGGCAAGCTCAGAAGAGTGCCCTGACATGGAATTCTGCGGGCATCGGCATGTGCTTTGATTTTACAAGTGTTGATTGGGATACTGCGTTTATTTTTTCCGGCATTATCAATCTAAATGAATGCACTGGCTAATAAAATTCATTGTTCAAACTCAAACTAGATTTTACTGGGGCACAGCAGATTTATACTGGGGCACATGCCCCAGTATAAAGGGTCTAACGACGCCCCTGCTCTACTTGAAACGTTTCAAGTTCCGTTAGGATTGCATGCTAGGATTATCACGACAGAGCAACGCACTCCCAAATGAGAGGGGTGGTAAACTGATTTGGGGCTGGCTCGGCAGACAGACGTACCTCACGGGAGCCTTCTTCATGTGCTCGCCCATGAAGGTGGCGTTGGTCATGCCCATGAGCGTGTTGGCGAGCGAGATGACGGACAGCAGGTGCTGCGTGGTGACGGCGCGCGACACGCCGTACGTGCCCTTCCCCACGATCTCCGACAGCGACAGCTTCCGGCCCGTGGCCAGGGCCATCTTGCGCAGCAGCGACTCCTTGAAGGTGGGCAGCATGAGGGACATGTGGCCGCCGCGCGAGATCAGGCCGAAGGAGATGGGGCAGTGGGGTTTGAGCATGCCCAGGCGGTTGAGGCACACCTCGTCCAGGGCCCCGTTGAGGCCCCAGGCGTGGAGGCAGGACATGAAGAGCTTGGCCGTGTCCATGGTCAGGTTGTACTCGAGCAGGCTCAGGGACTTGGACTTCTCCTCGCGCCGGCGCATCTCCTCCTCCTCCTCCTCGTCCTCGTCCAGCAGGTGCTCCTTGATGGTCTCCTTCATGGTCTCCTTGACCTGGAGGGGGCGGGAGAGAGAGGGGGGGGGGGAACGGGGGTTAGATTATGAGACGCTGCTCACCGCAGACTGGCCCACCCGGGGCAGGGCTGGAAGAGGGACGTGGAGGCTCTCCAGCACTCTGGCTTCTTTAGAAGGACAAACGCGTCTGAGAGAAAGAGGGAGGGGAGGTAGGGTGCCACCAGCAGGATCCCGCAGATCAATCGGGGCGCTTGAGAGAGATAAACTGACAGTTTCATGCCATGTCTATCCCGTTTTAAGTCGATACGTAGGAAGCTAAAAGGGGAATCCTAATAACACACTTGAAACGTAAAAGAAACGTCAGAATTACGAGAAGAGCGTCGAGAAAGACTAAAAACACAGTCTGAAGAAGCAACAACAACCCAAAAGTTCCAGCAGTCACCTGTTTAAAGATCTTGTTGGCCAGGAAGGAGCCTCCCTGCTGGGCCGCCCCCTGGCTCTTCTGCAGGGTCTCGGGCGACACCAGGGTGGGGCTGGGCCTCTGGGCCTCCTCCGTCAGCAGCTGGATGATCACCGCCTCCACGTCGAAGAAGAGCACGTGCATGTCTGGGTCCGTCACGTTGGTCTTCATGGCCTGCACCACCAGCGAGTTGTGGGAGTACTTGGGCAGGTTCCCCTGGGAGAACCGGCACAGAACAGGGTCAACGTGTTTTTTTTTCAGATAAATGTTGCTGACTGAAGCCTTGGTCCAAAGAGTTGGCTCAGTTGGTGCTCATTTTGTTTCCAGACAACACCCGCTTTAATTTGCAAACATGCTAATCCCCATTCAATGCTAATTACATTAGGACAGCCACTGCACCACAACACTGCAGCCCTGTGCGCATGGATTAGAAGAGGCTTGTTGAAATGGAAATGGACGACAATGCAAGTGTCCATGGAAAGTGGCACATTTGTGTTCTTTTTTTTTTTCTCTTTTTTTTCTGGAGAGTGTAAGAGGGAGGTGGGTTCTGGCCCCCCTCCCCTCCTCCCCTCACCTCCCTCCCTAGCCTGCATCTGCTCTGGCCAGCGTTCAATAGGCTTCGGGGTAACGTCCATCGCTGACAATTAGCACACCCTGGGTCAGCATTGTCACTGTGTTCAATGGCAGTTAAGCAGCTTCAATGGGCGTCGAGCGTGCTTCGCTGATCACAGAGACAAACCTCGGGCCAGGAAGAGGGGAGAGAGGAGAGGAAAGACCTGTTGGTAGCATAGTTTAGCCACAATTGTAGCAGGCTTCCCAGACATTTTACTGAGATTGACAAACATATGAAAGGAAAGTTGGATTTGATTTACTTTTCTCCCCACAAAAGGACACACTGGTTTATGCGGGAAAGGATCCACCCTCCCTTGGCAGGAGTATACGACAACTTTTACAAGCAAATGTGCTTCCAACCTAGATTCATGGAATCACTAGTGTGAAATGAGCTTTTAACTGTATATGGTACATTTTTACATAGCCAGGTGCACGTTAAGGCTGCTAACTTTATGATGATAAAATGACTTCTCATGTGTGAAGAAACATGAGTGGAGTGTGTGTGTGTGTGTGTGTGTGCGCGCGCGTGTGTGAGTGCACGCGCGCGTGTAGAGGCCAGGGCTCAATTCCTTTGTCTCGAGGTGGAATCGGTTTTACTGTCCGTTTGATGAGGGGGAAAAGCAAATCAAAGCCACAGACCATGCGCCGCGCTCAATTGCTCGACAGATGTCCGCTTCTTCGGTCTCATTCAATAACGAGTCGGTGTGTCACCGGAACTTTCCTCAGCTGGGCCGGCTAGCTACAGCCGAGCAGCACACCTCTCACATCCATTCAATTACTGCAGTTCGGACAGAGAGGGAGAGACCGAGGGAACAGGGAGGAGAGAGGGGGGGAGGGCACAGCGATGGAAGCCAGCTCGCGCCTCAACAGTAATTAGCCTTAGTGTCCTGCCGGTTGGTGAGGCACTGCACCTGCGACACACACACACACACACACACACTGTCTCGCTCACAGACAAAACACGTGTATACACCCACCAACCCACACACACACACACACACTATCAGTACATTTATGGTGGATATGGCCTCAAGATTTGAATACATCCCGCATCACTGATGTGCTCTGATCACCGCTGCCTAATGAGCTTTTTCTTTTCCCGAGCCCCTCTGAGAGGTTTCCAAACCCGTCCGGGGCACAGTGGTTGGTGGAGGAAGGCTGCCCTCTACAGGCCACAAACGGCAACAACCGGGGGGACAAAGAGACCATTCCCCCACCTGCAGCAATCTACCCCTCCCCCACCCTCCCCTCCCCCTCTCCCTGGACACAACAAGGCTGCAGATGGACTCTAGCAGCTGACCTCTGACCCCAGTCAGTGGTCAGGGCCAGATGAGGAGGAGAGGAGCAAGGAACACCCCCCCCCCCCCCTCCCCCTCCCCCTCCCCCTCGCCCCCCGATTCCCCCTCCCCCAGTGTATCAGTGCTGAAGCTTCAGGGGTTAATCTCTTTCTCCATCACTCCCCCTAAACACACACACACACACACAGGGCATATGGTGTAGCCAGGCTTCTTTCACATCTTTTCTACCAGTGCACTGCCTGTTGACCGGGCATGCAAGAACAGTGCCTGTCGACGTGGGCCAGTCGGTGGAGAATGCTTGAGCCCGTTGGCGGCAAACGTGTGTGTGTGTGTGTGTGTGTGTGTGTTTCTCGCAAGTTCCACGGCTCCATCGCTTACTGCAGCTCTACACGGTGCCAAATGTGCTTATGTATATTTGTATTTATACAGATATATTTATTTGTCGCGAACCTTTGACCCAGACAACGTCCCATGTGTGCGGTGTGCGTTCTTGAGTCATACCAGAATGCCCCGGTCAACTCGCAACTTCATACAGTGCCCGGTTCTCGAGATAAATCGAGCCACAGACACACACAGACTCCTGCCTTTAAAGACAGCTGTTCCCACATGCTAGTAGGGACTCAGAAGTGCAGGGTCAAAGGAGGACAGACGCATGTCTGGGGCAAAAAAGCCACAAACTCTGGGAGAGGAAAAAAGGAAGAGAGAGAGAGAGAGAGAGAGAGAGAGAGAGAGAGAGAGAGAGAGAGAGAGAGAGAGAGAGAGAGAGAGAGAGAGAGGAGAGAGAGAGAGAGAGAGAGAGAGAGAGAGAGAGAGAGAGAGAGAGAGAGAGAGAGAGAGAGAGAGAGAGAGAGAGAGAGAGAGAGAGAGAGAGAGAGAGAGAGAGAGAGAGAGAGAAAAGAAAGAAAGAAAGAAAGAAAGAAAGAAAGAAAGAAAGAAAAAGAGCAAAGGAGACAGGGGAGAGAAAACGCATGAGTGACCGAGAGCGTTTTCCAGACCGAGGGGGGACATTTGAAGGGTAGTGAAGTACCTTCGTTGACTGAGGGGCAGCTATGGAAAGCAGGGGCAGAGGGGACTAGCCCCAGGGCCAGTAGAACTGGTGGCAGCAACAGCAGCAGCTTGCAAAGGAGAGGAAAGAAAGGTCAAGAGGAAAGAAAAAAAAAAAAGTGCAGGGTCAAAGGAGGACAGACGCATGTCTGGGGCAAAAAAGCCACAAACTCTGGGAGAGGAAAAAAGGAAAAAGAGAGAGAGAGAGAGAGAGAGAGAGAGAGAGAGAGAGAGAGAGAGAGAGAGAGAGAGAGAGAGAGAGAGAGAGAGAGAGAGAGAGAGAGAGAGAGAGAGAGAGAAAATGAGGGATGGGTAGGGGAGGGGATAGCTGCACATAATGTGGAATCAGGTGGGCCTTGATCGCCTGCAACGGGGAGGCCACCAGGGGCAAGGGATAATTCTCCTCCAAATCTCATTGGTTGGGGAGCACGGAAGCAGAACGCAGGGCACCAACCATAAGGGCTGGAGAAGGGGTGGGGGGTTGGTGGTAGGGTGAGGTGTGGAGGGGGGGGGGGGGGGGGGGCGTTGCCCAGGACTCAGAGGCAGTGGAGTGGAGAGGCTGGTCACCCTGTCACTCACGAGAGGCTCTGCTTAACCAGCCCTGTGGCCTTCCACACCGAGCAGAGAAGAGCTGTACACTCCCAAACAATGGTGGTGCTGAGTGCGTGCAAACAGCTATACAATGTATTTGATTTGTTTTCCATGCAGACAGCATGCCGCATCTCAAGCCTTGGTCTTTGTCACATGACGGGTACGGTGAGGCACTTCCCTGTGATAGGCCGACAGCGCGCTCGCATATCACTGAGCAAATAGCATGTGGACAGTTCTGTTTAGCAATCTAGACTCTGACCACGAGAGCAAAAGAATGTCCAACAAGTCGTACATTCTGACCTCAGCTCTGATGTCGAGTTGACCTAGTTGCACACATGGCGATGTCAAACAACAAAAGACTAAATCCATTGTGTCGTCTCACCAAGGCTTCAGGGAGAACAGAGAAAAAGGTGGATGGGAAAGGGTAGAGAAGAAAAAGAAGAAGGAAGGGAAAAGAGGAGAGGGCTCCCGGGCTGTAAACAAAGATTCAATGCAGTTAAAAGGTCAGGGTCCCACAGGGACTTATCGGATCCAGACCAGACCGGTCCAGTCCAGTCCAGTCCAGATAGGCTACTGCCATTTTTTGGGATGATCTCGCTCTGTGCCACACAGACCCTTACCCCCCCCCCCCCCTCACACACTTCTCCATAAGGCTATTTGTCTTATCATGATGCCCAGATGCCATGTAGGTTGACCCCCGGTGCAATCAATAACATGTCAGCTGACCCGGTGAAGTCCGAGCTATTCTTAGCTCCTTCTTACTCAGTGGTGGAGCTAATGGAAGTGTTAACAGGCGTGGAGTTGGAGAAATAAACTCAGTGAAAACTTTGTTGAACCTTGACTAAGAGCATTCAGGGAGCCATTACAAAATCAATAAGCATCAAGTGCTTCTCGGTTACTAACCGTGCTCGACGACAACAAACATGCCAACATCCATACGCGCAAGCTTACATGTTCTCTCTTTGGCGTGCGCACACGCATACACACACTCTCTTTTACACGTACACACACACACCCAATATCTCCCTCTCTCTCTACATAACACCAGAGGAGATCCACTCGCAAGGGCAGAGGTTTGGAGTGAGAGCTTTAGAAAAAGAACGAGTGAAACACACGTGAACGCAAACATCGACATAAAAAGAAGCACCAGGACACAACAAAAGCAGACATGCAGTCAGGCACACACACTCAGGTTCTCTCTCTCACACACACACGCAAACAGAATGGTCTCACAGGTGTAATGGCAGCACCAAAGTGGAGGGCAGGCTGATTGCGAGGCATTTCATTTGTCATTATCCGTCATCATCCCCGGAGGGAGTCCGGCCCCCGGTCTCAAGCGCCCCCCCCCCCCCCCCCCCCCCCCCCCCCACCATCCTTCCCCACGGCCCCCGGCTCGGGCCTTTGACTGCTGGCTACAGCGGGGGGGCTGGTTTGCGAAAGGGGGAATAATGGAGCGTTTTGACAGCAGATATCAGGAGGAATGGCCACTGTGTGTGGAATTACAGTGTCGGGGGTAGAAACAGGGGCGTTAGACAAGGGGACGGAGGAGGCAGAGGAGCCGGGGAGGAGCCCCCCCCGCTTCCAGGGATTCGGCCGGACCGTTTGACTGGCAGTCGAGACACTTACGGTGTGGAATGGCGAAGGAGGGGGCGGGCAAACGACACTTGAGCAGCTGGTTTTTTTCCCCTTTTGGCCGGGCGGACAGGTGTTATTACGGTCGTTTGAGGGAACAGGACGGGGGAAGGGCTAACGGGTGAAAACGAAGTGGGCGGAAAGCGCCGGCAAAAAAACGGACGGAAAAAAGCCACGGCCGTGTCGATGACACGGCGGGGTAGCCACCTGAGGTAGAGGGAGGGGCAGGGCTCCAGACCTGATACATGGAAAAACTGGGTGGGGGGGGGGGGGGGGGGCTGGGCGTGGATGTGGACATGGCGCGCACCACGCCGCGTTTAAACACCCGCTTGATGTATCGGTCGCGTGTTTCGAGATGGCGACCTGCCACCGAAAGATATCGAAAGGCGATAAAAATCCCCGTAGGCTTGGAGCTTCCTCTCCTCGTTTCCTCCTCTGACAGGACTAGGAGACTGGAGAGTATTGACATTTGACCGCCGTCTCCAGGAGAGACTGCAGTCTCTCCAGCAGGCCCTCAGCCGCAGCCCAGCAGATAGCTTGGCCCTTCGTCAGTGACGAGGAGCCAGGACTGGTCAGTGGCGATGGCTACACGGGATCAGAGGAGCAGCCTAATTAGAGCTCTGTAGGAGACAGCAGAAAGGTCAACAGTCCAGTGGCAGTCACACTGTGCTCTGTGTGTGTGTGTGTGTGTCAGGGCTTGGGTGCTGGCTGTCTTTGTTCAGGAGGTCTACAGACAGACACACGAAGACACAAACAGGATTCCAGCCCCCACCCTCCACCCACACCCACACACACTCTCTCCTCCCTCCTTCTCTCCCCCCCTCCACTGCTCTCCTTTAAGGTCATCCTAATGCCGTTTCTCTGAGCTGCTGGGCCCTAACGCAGCAGACCACAGCTCCTGCCCACGTCCTGCCATGCCGCCGTTTTCAAACAGGCCGGCAGAAATGAAGGGAGGGGGGGGGGGGGGAAACACACAGGAGGAAGACCAAAAAAGCCATTTTGGATGTCTCTCTCTTTCATCATCAGCCATAATTCCGTGGAAAAAAATAGGAGTGTGGGGGGGGGGGGGGAAACCTGGGGCTAGTTTTCCTAGTTGAATAGGGCCCTATTGGGGGGGGGGGGTAGATGGTTTCTAAAGGGGGTTATACACAGAAAATGCTTCACAGGAAGCAATTATAATTACTTTATCAAGTGTGTCTCCATCTCTCTCCCACCACAAGGAAGCACCACGGAACTCAGACAAAAAAAACGAACCAAGGAACACAAACTAGAACAGAAACAAGGTGGGCGAAACAGACCAGAACCCAAACCAAAAAACAGGACGGAAACAGAACATTACATATCGCATGCTGCAAGGACTCAACGAGGCAGTAAGGAGAGCTGCGAGAGAGAGAGAGCGGGGCGAGGGAGGGAGAGAGAGATGTGGGGAGCTGAGAGACCGAAAAGTGCACGAGGGAGCTGGGAGTGAGAGGAGGAGAGGAGGATTACCGCTCATCCTAGCGGCGTCCCCTGACGCCCGCTATCCCAACACCCCCAGCAGCACTAAGAGGCTTCACTTTAACTAACCCCTTTTCCCAGCAGGCCCTGCAACACTTTCCGCCGCCGCTGCCGCCGTTCCCTCCCAGTTATCACACCCGGTAGAGGAAGGGATGAGACTGGAGACTGGGGTGTGTGTGTGTGTGTGTGTGTGTGCGTGCGTGTGTGTGTGCGTGTGCGTGTGTGTGTGTAGGGGGGTAGTTCCTGTCTAATTGCCTGGAAGATGCACTTCTTTATCTGCCCCCTTTACCCTCACACCCCTCCCTCTTTGTCTATAAGCTATAACCTAGATGGCAGGACAGGGCCGGCAGGAAGGCAGGCAGGCAGGCAGGCAGTGAGACCAAAGGCCGGCTCCCCGCAAGACGGAAGGAAGGCATGCATTTTTCATCCAGCGCTTCTCCTTCTCCTCCCTGGCCCCTATGTTCATCCCTGTCCCTTTATGCCTTTCAAAACGGCAGACTGTGGGGGTTTGCTTTTTTTTTTTAATGTACTTTTGAAATGCCGCCGTTAAGCGCTGCCCTTAAGGAAGTCGAGCGACTCTGTGCATCGCAAGCAACCGTGACCCGGGGCGCTGCGCCCGTACGGCACGGTTGATTGCGCAATCAAAATTCGGCACAAACGCCCCCCCCCCCATCCCCCCCACTGCCTTTATCTCACTCTCTCCCGGCAAAGACTCTCGAGTGTTGTTGCTATGGATGGCCATCCACACCGCATGAAGGACTTGTTGCCACGAGGAGCCTGTCTGCTGCCATGAAGTGCAAATCAAGGTCTGAACCCGAGCCAGTTCTGCGACACAGCCATTAGAGGCCCATTAGAAAACACATTACTCGTCGCTTTTGGCGCTTTACGGCCTGTATGGTGCACAAAAAAAAGGTCCAAACCTTAATCGAAAGAAAAAAAAAAAAAAAAAGAGTTCATTCATAAGCACTTTCAAAAGATGGAGATGGTCTTTTAAAAAACGGAGTTACTAAGATGGAGCGTGGTCGGGGGAGGGGGGGGGACATCTAGTGAAAGTAACTGCAATTTCACCGCTTCTTCTCTATTTAACAGTTCAATAAAGTCAGCGCAAATACGGATCTCGCATGCTAATAAAGTTACTGGTGTCCGCACGGACGTTGAATGAATTACGTCGGCGCAGTGACTTGGCCTGCGAAGCTGATTTATGCTGATAAAGTGAACCCAGCTCCGGGGGGGGCCTGTATGGCTGCTCTGTGTTTTATGTGCCGAGGGTGGCAGTGGTCCTGACCTTGTCGGCGTTGTCGGCGGCCAGCAGGTTGGTGGCCAGGGTCTGCAGCTTGTGCTGGGCCATGTTCTTCAGGGCGGCCAGGCTGCGGCGGGTCATGGCCTGCTTGAGGTTCACCGCCGGGTGGCTCAGGGCGTCCACGGTGGCGGGCGCCACCTCGTCGCACGCGTTCAGGATCTCCACCGCCGTGAGGCCCATCACGCAGCGGTCCAGCGCCCCTTGGGGGTGAGGTGGGGGGGGGGGGGGGGGGAGGGAGAAACAGGGAGGGTGGAGGTCAACGGTTTGGCCTGGTTGTGGTCACTTTAGCCCGCGGCCTGAAACACGTGCAAATACACCGGCGAAATGCGGTGTATGAACGAATGAACGCGGTTTGATTTAAAAGGTTTTAATGGCACGTTTCCCGCTCAACTTCTCCCTTCCAGAGAGTCACTATGGACACTGCCCTCCGAGTAAGGCAGCATAGTTCTAATGCTGCACACAGGACCCGGCCCTGAGCCTCTCTTTCAATCCATCTCCACCTTTTCTTTGTCTTTCATATGGGAATCACCCTTACTGCAGCCTTCCTTACCGTACCCCTGTCTCTGAGCAGAGGAGAGAGAGGCAGAGAGAGGGAGGCAGAGAGAGAGAGAGAGAGAGAGAGAGAGAGAGAGAGAGAGAGAGAGAGAGAGAGAGAGAGAGAGAGAGAGAGAGAGAGAGAGAGATGGGAGAACAGCGCACACATCATTTGCCGTGGACTGTGAAGATATCGGGATTGCGTTCAATATTGACCGAACAGACTGGCAGCTTTCCAAATGGGCTGCGAGTCGCCCCGTAGACGAGCTAAGGAGGCCCAATCCCCCGGCTCAACCTGCCGCAGCCCGTGATGGAGGGGGGCTCCCGCGCCGTCACACCATTACCCGTCCGACGCTTCGCCACACACACCCCTCTTAATTTCACACTTTGCTACCCTGCAATCTCTCTCGCTACATCTCATTCCGTGGCCGGCTCACAGGCCTTTTCCTACGGAGATGCCAGGAGCTTACCTCCGAGCGAATCAAACGCACCTCCCGTCCCTTCCTTACTGCGTAGACTATAGTGAGTTGCGGATTATAAGCGTGCATGCTAACTCTGACATACTTCCCCTGTGAGGGCATGAGGCAGAAGAGGGGTGGACCTTTTGTTGAGCTAGATTTCTCAAGTCTATGATCAGCAAGATCGCGCCCACTGGCGAGCGTGTTTGTGTCGTGACGATGATGCCTCACTACTTCTTCTTCTTCTCTGGAGTGAGTTACACTCTGTCCATTACAGCTGAGGCGGGAGAAAAAACACTGAGTGGAGGAAATCTGGCCGTCAGTAATGAGTCTATAAATGGAAAGCTTTAGAGCTGTTTGCTTCCCTCCTTTCAAGTGGCCGGAGCCCCCCCCCCCCCCCCCCCCACACACACACGTCCTTACCTCCCCGTGCGCGCTATCCCATCCCCTCGTTCCAAGACTCTCCTCCACCTACCCCCCCTCCTCCTCTCCCCAGACCTCACCCATGCCAGCCCCCCACCCCCCCCCCCCGCCCCCTCCTCCATCCGCCTCTCCGCAGTCCTCGAGTAGCAGGGCTGGAGCCCTACTCAGCACAACAACAGCCATAACCAGCTTTAAGGGCCTGCATAAACACACTAATGCGCCTAATGCAGTCACAGGCAGAGACGCAACATTTAGGGAAATGTTTGGTAAGTGCTCGCTCCCTCTCTTCCTCCTCCTCCCCCCCCCCCCCCCCCCCCACCCCCGGTCCATCCACCATCACTGCTTCCAGGGCAGCATGAGGGCAATTAAAATCTCTCTAATGTTGTAAGAGTGCTGCACGGCTATACGTGCTGTATGCGGATGGCCGATGCAGGCATGTATTATTCATCTGGTCAGAGAGAGACAGAGAAGTGTTTGTGTGTGTGTCTGTCTGTGTGTGTGTGTGTGTACTGTCTGTCTGTGTGTGTACCGTTAGCATTTGTGGGTACGAAGGTGGAGTGGGGGGGGGGGGGGGGGGGGTAGGGGTGGAGGGAGATCACGGAGCGTGAACATCGTAAAAGGTGGTGAGAAACACAAGGCTAGCGCTGCCCTGGCAGTTTTTAGCCTGCCGCTGTCCACAAGGGGAACCAGGGAATCAATGCTAATGGAAAGCTAGCTTCCTCCTCCAAGACAGCCCTGGCGCTACAAAGCAGCTAATGGCCGCCGATTCATATTAATCACCAGGCACGGGGAAAGCAGGGAAACTCAAATCAAACCATGGGTATCCGTGAACGGCGTTGACCAATAAGGGTTCTCTTGCGCGATGAACGCGACAGAAGATGCTTCTTTCCGGGGCAAAACGTTACGTGAAATAGCCCTTGACAAAAATGACAGCCATTTCGTAAATGAAGTGCAGCATGGATTCATTCGATAATTCCCAACACCGTGGCTTCACGATCATTCGATTAACAGGCTGAAGAGGGCTCTTTAGGACTAATGCGCCGATATTTCATTGAGACGTTCCTTAATGAGAAAGCAAAGAACCACGCTGGGAATCCGTTTTCTAAACATCGTTAACTGTGTTTACAAAGCAAGTGCTGTAGGACAGTAGAAGTAGGATGTAAGGCATACTGTTAGTATATGTAGCAGGGTGTCTGTCTTCAACTCTACATCTCCTTCCCTCTGTCCCCCTCCCAATCCCCAGCCCTGTCCTCCTCTCCGTCCCCAGCCCTGTCCTCCTCTCCGTCCCCAGCCCTGTCCTCCTCTCCGTCCCCAGCCCTGTCCTCCTCTCCGTCCCCAGCCCTGTCCTCCTCTCCGTCCCCAGCCCTGTCCTCCTCCCCGTCCACCTCCCTGTCCCCCTCCCTGTCCTCTTTGACCCCCCCCTCCGTCCCTTCCTTCCCCCTCCATCCCCAGCTGTGTCCGTCTCACCTGTGTCCATCTGCCACACGTACACGGAGCCGTCCGAGCAGCCCACCACCAGGTAGTCGTCGCACGGGCGCCACTTGATGACCTGGATGGGGAAGAGGTGACGCGACGCCAGCATGATGCACTTCCTCTCCCGCAGGCTGAGCAGGCCCACCGAGTGGTCACTGGCCACGGAGCAGACGCAGTGCTGCACCCGCGTCTGCAGGGGGCGAGAGGGAGACAGAGAGAGGGGGGGAGAGAGAGAGAGAGAGAGAGAGGGGGGAGAGAGAGAGAGGGGAAGAGAGACAGGGGGAGGGAAAGAGGGCGAGAGAGGAGGGGAGAGAGAGAGGTCATTAGCGGATGGAGGACCACGCTGGGAATTTCTGGGATACTTAGATAGATATCATAGCGGGGACATTGAGCTCATATGCATGTCGATATTTGATTCTTTCAGATGTTATATCTGTGGTGGATTTTTGAGGGCTTTTGTAAGAGGTCAAACTTGAGCGCGACATTGCCGAGGGCGAAACGAGGTGGCATTGTCAGATGTCGCAAACGATAGGTCAGGAAACACAACCTGACCCTTCATTTGCGGTGATGAAAACAGAACGGCGTGAACGCCATCTCCATAGCAACGGGTAACACAATTCCCATGGACCATTCTGTTTAAGGTCATTCCTCCAGGTCTGTATGTTGGCATCTTAACAATATAACCCCCCCCCCCCCACCCCTCCCGTCATTTAATGACTCGAGTTTCCTCGGACTTGGTTGCTGGGCAGAAATAACTCGACAAGTGAACTTCCACCCCCCACCCCCACCCCCCCCCCCTTCAGCACTGGCGCGGCGGCAGTTAACAATGGAGGTCTGATGAGTAGGCTGCCCAGGGCCTCGTGGGACTAAATCCCAGGCAGCCGTCTCCTCCGCAGACAGGATAAGGGATGACACCCCGCTTTACCAGCAGCAGCCTTGGAAGCTCCGACGGCCGCCGAGCGCATGAAATACAGCCTTGGAGAGTCCAAAACACAACAATCCGGCAGCTTATATCACACACACACACACACACACACACAGACACAGAGAGACATAGGGTTGAGGACACGGCACACTCTGGTAAAACGAGACACAGGGCCACAAGGCCAGTAAATATTCCTCTCAAAAATAAATACGAGAATCCCATTTGTCTGTCAGGTGGACAGGCGGGGGGGAGGGTGGGGGGAGGAAAGGGGATGAGTGGAGTGGGGGCGGTGGGGGGTGGAGGCACTGAGAGCAGACTAAATTGAAGTGGAGATGTGTACTGACAGGCAATGTTCTTAAGTGTTGATGTAGCACCATAGGAAACCTTGACCATGAGAGAGGGCCTGAGAGGAGAGAGAGAGAGACCAGGAGGAGAGGCGAGGGGCTGTCAGACCCAGCAAGGACACATCACTCTTCATCACTGTCACCCTCCTCCCAACCAGGCCACAACCACAGGACAGTTACGCATGTGCTCCACACCAGACCCAGGGCCAACTAGCCAGGCTAGCTAATACACCACACCAGAACCAGGGCCAACTAAGCAGCTAACTAACACCGCGTCAAGGCTAGGGCTAACTACCCAGGCCAACAGCACCACACCAGCCCCAGAGCCAACAAAACAGGTAACATAAAACACAGGGCTCACTAACTAAGCGAAGATCCCATTTCGAAGCTACCTAATACCCCCTTACCAAAAGGTGATGGCTAACAGACGCAACGTGGGCCTACAACCAAGCTGCCTGTGGGGTTTGTCTGAAATACAGGGACCATTTAACACTCCTGTCCGCACTCAGCAGTGCTCAGGAGGAGAATACTTTGCCGAGTGAGCTTTATGGTCCAATAAGATGGGATCGCTGAAGAGGGGGAGAAGTGAAGGGGGGAGGAGGAGGATGCCATGAGAAGAGGAGCGGGAATAGGGGGACGGAGGAGGAAGAGTAGGTGGAGAAGGAGTGCTGTCAGACAGACACATGTCTGCCCCAGGAGTTATGGATCCCACCAGCCTCTCTCTCTCTCATGTATCAATTAAATGCCCCGCACCTTAAGTACAGCTATCGACGTGCTATAAAGTAGCCGCATAACTAAGCAGGTCATTAAGCCGGAGGTAATTCTCAGCCAGCCTTATTTACAGTTTGAACGGTAATGGACACCGATACCTCGCCTGTCAATCACAGAGACTGATACATGGTGGTGGAGGAAGTGGAGGGGGCGGGGCTTGACAGGCATCCTCTTCCAAGAAGCAAGAATGAGGCGACGCTATGTAATATCCAAGGCAAAGGGCCGGGCTACAATCAATTAGCACGCTCAGGTCCCGCCTCCGTTAGGTGACGGACAGGAACAAGCCGGGGCTGCGAGTGGGGTTGGATCCAACTGAGAAACCAAGAACCACTAGGTAACTCTCCATCAGTACACTCAAGTCAAATAATAGCAGGGATTGGCTGGAGAAAAAGGACCACAACATACCATCACTTCAATCAATTCAATTCAATTCACATAAAGACCATTCAAAATAAGGTCAAACAACTGCCGATAACAGGGTATGAATTGGAGGGTGGAGAGGCCGAGCAGACTCACGCTGCAGTTCTCTGGTGGCACCAGCAGCTGGGAGATCTCCCCCCCGTGGACACAGAAGATGTGCTTCATCTCGCCCGTGAAGATGTCCCACACGATGACGGAGAAGTCCACGCCGCCGGACACCAGCGAGCGCTGGTCGTAGCGCGGGGACACCTGGTGGGGGTACAGCAGGCAGGTCACCTTGTTGCGGTGGCCCCTCAGGGTGCGGTGGGGAGGCCAACCTGGGGCGGAGAGACAGAAACGCACCAGACGCACGTTAGCATGGTCTGAATAGTAGCGAATGGAAAGGTGCGCGACATAGCATCAGTATCTTTTTTTTTTTTTTTTTTTTTTACACACGATCACAAATGATCGGACGTACTTATACGGGAAATGAAAAACTCTACCCCCACCTCACCCCTTCACCACCCAACCCCTTCACCACCTCACCCCTTCACCACCTCACCTCTGCGCAGCATGTGCTCCCCCTGCAGCAGCTGGACGATGGCGGTCTGGGTGGCGGGCACCAGGATGATGCTGCCGTCCTCGCGCCCGCACACCAGTCTGCCCTGGGAGGGGATGTACACACTGGCCGTCACCTTGATGGGCTCCTCCACACCGGGCGTGACGCTCAGCTGGTCGATGATGCCGGCCGACAGCGGGGCCAGCTTGTCGAAGGCCTCCTGGAGACTGATGGTGGAGGACACCTGCAGCTCTGGGACACCCCCCGGGGAGATCGTTTGTAAATACGATGGATCGATGGATCGATGGACTCTTTATTTAACTTTGTCGTCTACGGGACAGGAACTGTGCTGAGGGGTTTGGTGGAAGGCGGTGTCATCCGTCTCAGCGTTCTGGGGTGGGCTAAGGTTTGACAGGAAGACTGTGTGGTTGTTTTAAGAGATGTGGAGAAGCTGTACCGAGGACTACTTCTACGTTATGGCCACTAGATGTCATGTTATTTCCGATGTGATCCAACGCTGTTCCCTGTGCGACTCCTAATACTAAACAATTATAAGTCAGTGGCAAAAGACACATTTTAGGATCAAAAGGATCAGAAGCTAAACGACCTCAAACCACTGGGATATCAGCAACCTCCAAAATCACCCTCAGACCGAGGCGTTCTCTCCACAACGTCAACCAACTGACAATTACTGAGGTTGGCGAGATTTTGGTCTCTTGCACCACCTAGTGATCGACGGGTAACCCCCAGCAAACACCGGCAGACGAAGCGGAAGTATTTACAGTCAGCATAAAACGAGTACCTTAATATACACCCAAGACGAGAGACGTCAAACACAACAGCACAGAATTATACGTGTTCCGTGTGAAGAGTCGGGGGGGGGGGGAGATTGGAAGCCTCTCCCACGGAGAGAGAGTGAGTGCACACCTGCGGCAGAGGCCGGGGGCTGCGGAGGGGAGGCGTCGGGGATGCTCCACAGGGAGAGGCGTCCGGCAGAATCCCCCTGCACCAGCAGCTTGTGGAAGGGCTCGCGGCGGCCGTAGAAGAAGCGCGTCACCGGGGGGCAGATGAGAAGCTGGGGGGGGGGCACAGACCAGACTGTTAGCACCACGTCTGGGGGGGGGGGGAGACAAGCTCTAGACAGCATAGCAGGGGGGGCCAGAGAGGAAATCGATCGGGGGGGGGGGGGGGGGGCTATCTATAACTATGGAAGAGCTTCCCAGAAACTTTGTAGCACTATTGTCATCTGAACTCTTTTGACTTAGTGCTAGTAAGCTTTTGGAGAGCTCACCCAACATCCTTTATGATAATATTGGGTACAAACATTACCTTCAAGAGAAACACTTCAGAGTTGCATAAAGGGATTGTTTAGGAGGTCAAAGGTGAAAATGGGAGCAGGGTAGCAAAGGCTTGTTCTTACCAAGGACCTAAACAGACCACATGTCTGCTCGGGGCTAGAGGTGCTTGCAGAGGACAGAATATCATGCTCCGGGAAGTGCAGTTTACTTTTAGCTTTTAGAAATCCCATCACTTTACTCTTGTCTAGCTACAACATCTGAATGAACTGCCTACAGCTCAAGGGCTTAGAACGTTATTTTTCATGCAATAACCTCATCTTAAATAGGGGTCCATTTAAACTCTGTGAGCAGCGAGGCACTGAATCATTTTGACAGAAATCAGCTTTACAACATTTGAAAAGAGAGAACTAATGTTGGGGGACACCATTAGGGACGACAGTGGTCTTTAACTTGGGATCTGCTTTTTGTTTGCCACAAACCTACGGAGACTGGATATCGATATGGGATGTGCGTGGTTAATGGTCCTTCAATGCCTGACCTTTTCTATGCAGGACCTTGGTCTTTTACTAGACCAATTTACCCTTGACAACTGTGTACCTGCAATAAAGAAAAAGGCACAGTGGCAAACAGGCTAACGAGGCCTCCCTTTTTTTCCAGGAAATGCTAGGGCTCCAAATGTGATTGTCACGGTAACGGAAAGGAATGGGATGGCAGCAGATCCCCCCGGTGGGTTATGGTGGCCTCTGTGGTTAGGTAAGTTGTCTGACATGAGGTAGATGCTCAGAAAGGTCATGAGCAGGGCGTTGAGGGCCATGACTGGAAAGTGAGATCAAGAGGGAGGTGGAGGTGGGGGGGGGGGGGTCGGTCTCACCTTGACTTTCCAAAATGGCGGGATAGTCTTACCGCACATGAACGCGGCATTCGCAGATTATGTGTATGTTCTCGTTTGCCGGTGTGTATTTCATATTGTGTTCAGAGGCTAGTGAGGAAGAAGGTCTATGTGTGTACATTTATCGCCTGGGGAAGTGAGCGAGCATGAATATGTGAAGCAGGCTGTTGGACGAGTCGGGCTGCGCTTTATACATCTGTGTGCGAACGTGAGAGTACGTCCGATTGTCTGAGCATCCTGGATGGCCACAGGGTTCATGCAAAGTGCCACCAAAGATCTTTAACCTTGCTTGGTCCTGCCTATTCAACCTTTTGGTCGAATCAGTCACGCACACACACACACACACACACACTCAAGCCATGGAGGCACTCGTCTCTGAACCACCAGTCAGATTTGATTTGAAAAAGTCTAACTAAACAGCCGTAAGATTTGAAACCAAGACTCCAGAGTAGTTTTCTGGACCGTTAAGACAAAGGAAGGAGAAGAGAGAAGCCACAGAGAACACTACAAGCACAGCTTCCATCTCTCTTCCACGGCTTCAATTACAAGGTCCTAGCATGAGCAATAGGTCAACTTTGCCAATGACCCTATCCTGGGTCATTGATATTACAGTTTGGGGGGCCATCTGAAAAACCGGGGCAATTTGTGTCTCATGAAAAAGCAGCTTTGGGACTTTGCATGCATCTTCTCCCACATGAAGATAAATGAGGGGAAAAATGGTTTGGAGAGTGTTTAGTGGGAAGAGCATGGAACCAGGGTGAGCCAATGAGAGTTGTGGGAACTGGCTATCAGACAGCATCGGAGAGGCGCACACATCACACGTCGCCCTGGAGGCGTCCAATCACTGTTCAGTTCGCTACCGGGTTTTGGAGACACTGTAACACAGTGTGATTTGGATTGACCGACATCCAGCATAAACTACGTCATGCGAGTCAATCAGAGAGTCATCACAAGTGTTGTCGCTTCAAATGAAAAGGCATTCGTCCGGCGAAAACGTTTCCAATTCGTTGAAGTTCCGAGATTTTAGGATTTTGTTTGCATGCTAATTTGTGGATCAAAACGGTGGCCAGAAAAAAGGAGGGGCAAGGCATGTGTCCGAGCCCTTCTGCCCCCCCCCGTGACTGAACCCCTGATTGGAAGCGTGAGGAGCCCCCTGTGGTCGGCTAGAGTGCGCCTCTCTCCTGCTGTACACTGGGGCTTACTGGTGCCTCTAGAGGCTGGTGGTGGTATAGCAGCTCTGGGATGTAGAGCTCCAAGTCGCACTCGTTGGCAGGGAGGCACAGCATGTCTACCCCCTCACCACCCCCCTCAATCTGAGGGCGGGCCCCGGGGGCCGAGGTGGGGGTGGGGTGTGGGGAGTAGGGGGAGGGGGGGGTTGACAGTAGACAGAGATCAAAAGAATTGTAACAAAATCAACACAAAAAGCACAGACAGCAAATTAATACATACACAGGCTAAAGGTCCTAAAGAAATTACACAAAATACACCATGAAGACAAAACATAACACTCACTAACAACATATGACACCAAGGTACTTTAAAAAAGATGGCACTGGCACTGCCTAGTTATGTCAAATGGCACCTGCTACAACCGATTCATGCTCTATTCAAATGTGTGTGGGGGGGGGGGCAGTGTTGCGGGTTTAAAAAGGTCCTCCGTGACGTAGAAACAGATCTTTTTTTGTATTCTAGATCAGCTCTCCTGAACCTCTGTACCAGAATGTGTGACAGAGTGATGGACACTGAACAGGGAGGAGGAGAGGATGAGGAGGAGGGATTGACCTGCTTGTCGGAGCGGTCTGCGATGCTGTACACGAGAGGCGGGATGGAGCCTTCGGTGGTCTTGCCCACGTCGCTGCGGAAGTGTTCGCTGGCGGGCAGGCAGCTAGGGAGACACACACACACAGGTTGGGGGTCAGCTCACACACACGTACCACAAAGACGATCGTGTCGACAACGTCAATTCCAGAGGGGTTTGTCGTCCGTGTCACCTGGCAGGGAGTTTGTAGATGTAGCTGCAGCCGTCCTCAGTCCAGATGATGACCTTGTCGGCGGCGATGAACTCTCCCCCTGTCCACGCCTGGTCATTCTCACTGGGCACCGAGCACAGCAGCGAGTAGTCTCCCGCGTCAAACACCTGCCACACGCATACAAGCACGTGCACAATGTCAGAACTCTTACCGGGCTATTTGCCGACAGGTCATGACGCAAGGTTATCTTCTCGTGTCTGATCTGGTCTTTCTGAGTGTCCGCATGAGGAGTCAGTGAGGAAGGCAGTTTGGCCGCTCACCCTCCAGTACTTGGAGCACACCACCAGCAGAGACAGCTGTGTGAAGGTACAGAAGGAGATACTCTGGCAGCCCTGGCAGTAGATGGGCTTTGACTCCTCCTCGAACACAGGGTCCAGGTCCTAAACACACACACACGCGTATATTTATGTTTGAAGTCTTGTATTGCCGTCACATACCTGCATGGTGGGGTATCACGTAGAGTTTTAGAAGTGGTACGGTACCTGCATCCTACTGACGTCAGCGGTGATAATCCACACCTTCAGTATCCCAGTGACCGACACGGCAACCACAGTGTCCTCTGTAAAAGGGGTCACAGAGACGTTTTTAAGCACACAAAACACAAACGGCACTGACATTTAATGACCCGAGCCTGCTGGTTTTACGCCTAGGGGCCTATGTCCACCACCAGAGGTAGGCAGGAGGGAACATCCAGCCTCCTGTCTGGTGATTGGCTGACCTTGCGTGCGGTGAGAGCGGATGACGCTCATGGAGCTGATCCAGTCGGGGGAGATCTTGGACACGAGGGAGTAGAGCACCTCCAGGCTGGTGGCGTCCACCACCAGGATCTCCGGGTAGTGGCCGTGGCACAGCAGGCGGCCCTCGCGCTCCGTCCCGATGGCGAACTGGTAAAACTGGGGAGACGGACGGGGGAGAGTGGGGTCATTCTCCATGCTATGCTCTTGGGGAATAGGCATGGAGGGGGTGGGCACCATGTGGGAGAGCCCTACCTGGATCCCGGTGTGGGCACAGGCCAGCTTGGTGAACTCGATGCAGCGGCCGTCGTTGACGTCCCACAGGCACATCTCCCTGCACGCAAAACACACGCTCACCAGGGAGAACCCGCCAGGAACACGCGCACACGGACAACCCTGCTTTGTACAGTCGCTGTTACCTTCTCCTGGTTCAGAATCCTTTTCCTTGACCTGGTGGTGGAGAAGAAAGACTACTCGCGTCCATGTAACAGTCGAGTAACTGTACATGGACGCAACTAGAATCCTGTCCACTCCAACGTCAAAGTATCTATTTTGGAACGGAGCGCTTGTGCTTTCTAGCGTCACCCCCCAGTTTCTCCTGCACTGCTGAGCTCTTGCCCCCTGGGGCGACGAAAGGATTCCCACTTCTCTCTCCTGCTCTGCGTGTGTGTTTACGGCGAGGCTCACTACTCACCCGCTCTCTGAGGCGCTGACGATGTACTGCTTGTCGCTGCCCGGACTGGCTTTGGACAGGCATGTGATGGAGGCGGTGTGGCCAAACAGCATGGCCCTGGGACAGATCTGCATACAGCACGTCAGTGTGTTAATATGCACTAAATGACAGGTCATGACAGGCAACCCCATATCGATAATGTCCCCGTTATAATACCTGATCATGCAGATTGAATTTGGACTTTTTTTCCTCAGTAAGAGGCTGCAGGTTTAATATTGTCGTCTCCGGCATGTCGTCCTGAGTGTTTTAAATCTTACCTCCAGGTCAGAGGTCATGTCCCAGATGCAGATCTGTCCGTCGTGGCAGCCAGTGATGATGGTGGCCAGGTCATCCATCACCAGCAGGCTGGAGATGCAGTGAGTGGGCGCCGTGCGGCCCCACAGCACTATGGGTAGAACCAAGTTGTTTCCCGACATGGTTTCTCTTGCGCTGAGAAAGAGAAAAGAGGCAGGTGAGTTGGTGAGTGAGTGAGTGAGTGAGTGAGTGAGTGAGTGAGTGAGTGGGTGAGAGTTCATGCCAGTTCATGTTCACATGGTTGGAACACTAGGGTCAGAGACAGGAATTATTGGCACATTAGAGTAGTTTTAAGATCAATTCAGTCTCCACTTTTATCCTCTACACAAAAATCTATTCAGAAGGTCATCTAAACAGTGAGTTTGTAATCTCAATGAGATTGTAATCTCAGCCTGTCAGACCTCAGTGATTATTAGGATACATCATAACAATACCACAAAATGATCCTTTCAGTGGGGGCAGGCCTGTTGAACCCGGATTCAATCCTTCTTGTTGTAGATATAGCCTAAAACTAAGAAACGTACTTACTTTACAACAACAAAAAACATTTGCCACCTCAAAACTAAAGACCCAACACTGATCAATTAATGAAAAAGAAGACCCTTCCCTAAATCGAGCCAAACATCCAAACAGGACAACACTGTTTGGCAAACCCTATTTGTAACCAGTTACATGAACATCAGTTATGTCAGTGTTATGCAATCCATATTGATTGCATCCCCGTGGTGGCTCTTCTGCATTAGTCACCAGCATACCAAATAATGTGAGAGCATGAGAATATTCCTCACAAAACTATAGCCTCATAGTAAAGGACATTTTGAGAAAAGAAATGCATTAGCCTACCCTAATACACATCTAGGCTAATAAAATTAAGGAATATGTTTTATTGGGCGGTTGGTCATCAGTCTCTCAACCAACAGGTGACATCCCAGTTGCTTAGCAAAAAGTTCCTAGCTAAAGAAACAAAAGATACGATTTCCACAAGCCTAGTCAGAATTCCTTCACCATTTTCCTTTTCTTTCATATCTGAGCAAACAAGCACAATTGCCTACTACAGCCGATGCCTCATGAATACAAAAGACTAGTACAGTATGGTAGAGAGGGTAGCACAATACCTGGTACATTCATGCCTTCTCAGGGTGAACCTCAACCTTCGAAACATCACTTTTATCTTCGCAATCTGCAACAGCTTCATTCTGAAAACCTGATATTGGACCCTTCTACTCAAACGACGAACGCAAAAACAATCTCTGTCGCTCTATGAAGGATTCCACTCTGCAGTCTGAACAGCAAGTTAGACACACGGCTTTCAATGTGTGGGCTGCCAATCCATCCACAGGCTTTCAAAGCAATCAATACACAGTCACACATTCCAAAGCAGAAGACTAAACTAGTCGTGTGTAGGTTGATCCATAGATTGAGGTTACTGTGCAGCCAACCAAAGCGTGGAATGAACCAAAATAATCTATGGTTATGCTATTGGTTCATCTGACAGACTTCAGGAGATACAGAAAGGCTAAAGCAAAATCTTTAGGGTGAGATAAGGGTACGTTGATGCTTGCATCCTGGCTTACATTACATTGTATCTCTCTTTCTGTCGAGCCAAACCGTCCAACACTGTATATTAGTTATTAGACTAACAATAATAAAGATGTGGTTTTAACTGATATTGTTGTGACAGCGTCAACTGCCATGTGGAAAAATAACCTGGTGTGATACGTCCAGTGTAGCATGCAGAAAACCTCCCTTCAAATGATATGGCCTAATGTGTCAGACATTAGGACATGTCACAGTTTGGGCTGTCTTGCTTTGAGGATATACCCTTACTGTATTACCAACTGGCAATGGGTTCTTCTCAGAGGTGACTCAAATGCTAAAACAGGCCTACTGAAACAGTAATGATCGGGAACAAGTCGTTTTCCAAATCTTAGCCTAAATGAGCTAGTTCTCCCAAAGGACTCAGGTTCATATAAGGTTGTAGCCTAGATACACAAGTTGATTTAACGCAAGTGACTCCATACCTCCCCACAATATTATAATGCATTATATTTAATACAGCGAAATTGGCTTATAATCATCAGCTACCGTATGCCAGTCTCGTCTTGATTACTGCCGAGTGGTGGTGGTGTGTGTGATGATGCATGAAAACATTTTAACGATTAAGTGGCATGTTGCAAAGCAATAGACCCTTTATTGTGCGGATAGACGCAGAATGTTGGGCAGCTAAGTCCTTGAATAGGTTGATGTTAAAGACAGTGCTTGGATCTATGAAACCCTACCACAATAAGCTTATTTGCAGTGGAGAACGAACTGGTTGGCTAGATACTAGATAACGTCGATGGCTACAGCTAGATAGCTAACTACAGTAGCTACGTTGGTGAAATGAAAAACTGCAAATGATACAAACTCCTACGACACCTTGACAAACTACGAAATTAGAATGATATGGCTATATGTGTGTGCATGTAGATAAGGACAGCCAATATCCATTTGTAAACATACAGAATTTGCTAACAACATAGAAGCAACCCTTCAAGCTAACTCGCGTCTGACATTGGGATATTTCTTTCATGGAGCCGGGCTGTCCTGCGGCGCAGTTTGCATTAACTGTTGTGACCCAACATTAAACAATATGGGGTGAGAATTCAAGTTTGATCAAGGTAGATATATTATTTAATTTAAAATCCCATTTGTTATTCAAAACATATTCCCCAACTCAATGTGTGCATTATTTTCTAAATCACCCGACAGTTATGTGACCCTGCAACACCCAAACGAACGTCGTTGGTGTAGCTAGCAAATGTAGCAATACCTGCAATGTCGTCGCTTCCGGGTTATAAAAACGGCTTTATGTGTCCATTGATAAATTTCACTTACCGGCAAATGACTCTATAGGGACATCCTTTTCTTGGGAAACTTCTTGATAAAAATTGTATATCCGAGTACGTCTAGAAAATTCTAAGACGCCTTGATATTTACCCTCTGCAGAGATCCTCTCTGCTCAGCTGATTACACGACAGCTGTTAACGTTGCCGTCAATGGATGATCAGTGACGTAAAGACTAAATACAATACTGTAGCCTACTTTCATCCAGACACTCAGAGAAACAAAAGTGTGCATGTTTAGTCTGCCTTTATTCCTTGTCATTTTACAAAGTATTTTACATCAGTACACAAAAATAGGTTATAAAAGATAAGGCCACATTGTGTCCTTCCTTACAGCTTCCTTCCAGAATTCCAATAAGACAACAAATAATCACAAATAAGAACCATATCATATCTTGTATCTTGTAACTGGTTATGACATATGAAACTGCAGCTAGTCTTCTGCATATATTTGGCCCATGATCCGATTAGATATCAGAACAGTCAATTGTGGCAAAAAATGACAAATTAACTGACGCATTCAAGCTGTGCTAATTTCTCTAATTTTAGCCATGTCAAACTACCGCCATAGCTATTTACTAACAGTAGTCTCATAACAAAACCATGCACAATCTAAAGAGGGTTGACAGAACGGACTTCAGAACACAACTGACTGACACTTCGCTGAATAATATTCTTTGAGACATTTTGCAGTTAGAGTAATTTGGCTAGAAACAAGTTATAATGGATAATATTGTCCAGAGGAACTGAGTTGTTGGGGTCAGTGTAGACAACTTGTTTTGCTTTAAAATATCACTATTCCTTACATAAAATAAGTTTGAAATGCCATTTAGCAGAGGACAGAATAAAAGAACAATAAAAAAACGGAAAATAAACTAGTGATATCATGCCCTCAGAAATTCTGATTATGACACCCTTCTGCAAGTAAGCAATTTACAGTCAATAGGGTCACATATAAGCCTATACTATTCACAATTTTAAATAAAGCGCTTACAATTTCAGCTAAAAAAAGTCCTGAAAACTTTGCATACCTGGCATATTTCACATTATTCGGCAGCAGAACAGGTAGCTCTACTCACCAAACAAAATGTATTTTCACCAGTAACAAGCTATTCCCCAATAGTCCATGAGGGGGAGACAAAAGAAAAGCCATATTATCCTGAGTTAAACATCATTGTCATGCAATAATATTAGGCCACACCCCCATTAAACAGTGGTTTTCAGTGTGCTGTTCCGTGTTAGTCTGTTCATAGAGTGGGCTAGGCCTATAAGGCCAGCCCGTTAAATGTTTTCTCCCTCTCTCTGAGGGACCTCCCTGATGCTGTCCTGGGGGTCTCTGTGTGCAGCGGGCCTTCGTCGGATGCTGCGGCCAGACGCAATGAGGTCAGCGTAGCCTCTGGAGTGAGAGAAGGCGTAGGCGGATCGACGGGATTGTCGGCCGCGCTGGAACGGAGCAGGCTTCTTCTTCTTCTCCTCCTCCTCCATCTCATACTTCTTCCTGTTTCTCTGGACCTGGAAGTTACATTTTTTTTTTATAAAACCATGTTACATACCATCCATGATATGGATCCAAAGAAGGAAGTTACAAAAGTAAGGGTCGTCTCTGGACGACGTCAGTGAAACAAGTCTTTATGTGAGAAGAAAGTAGGCCTTACCTTGTCCCCCACAGAAGGCCATATGGATTTGTGAAGGAACTGAATACAGATGACAGGTAGAAGGCTGATAGCCACAGTCAGAATGATGGTCAGCCACAGGTAGGGCTGTCTCAAGGCATTGGAGGCTACTCCTGTTCAGAAACATGTGCTTTAGTGCATTTGCAGTTCATCATTACAATCATTTGTATCTGTGGCCAGCACCTGGTTTTAAAGAGCATGGAGGTTAAACCCGAACAATTGCCTGAAGCATAGGTAAGGCACAACACAACACATGCTCACCAGTGAACGTGAAAGCCGAAGGGAAGATAACATGAATCCCTGCACTGTGGATATCAAACATGATCCCGAAGTATATCGCTATACTACCAAGGACCGCAAAGCAGTTCACGAACGTCCAGTACGATGTGTCCAGTGATATCTTGAGAGAATCGGAGAAGGAGGACGTTTAATATACCCATTAATAGGTCACAGTCTCGTTTCCTGGACTAAATCCCTCTGCGTAAATTGTCTGTTATTTATTGTTTTACTTCCTGAGAAAGTATCACCATAACTACCTGCAGGTTGACAGTGATGATGAGGGAGGATGCGGTAACCACAGCAAAGGACTGGTAGTCGGAGGGAGCTTCTCCGTCCTGGCCCATGGTCTGCAGGAAGGCTCCATAGGGGATGAAGAAGGTGATCAGAGACACGAAGATCCCATGGAAGAGACTGATGAAGAAGTTCTTGTAGTTGAAGAGTGCCCCCTGTTGGCCCGGGAGGTATAACTTGGGGAACTTGAGACTAAGTTTATCATTCACATCCTTGTGTAAAGAGGAAACAGAACACAGATATTAGGCGTCATCGCAATCCGGAGTGTTATTTATCCAGCCATGCTGTGTTGTGTGTTTATTCTGGACTACTGGATGAGCCAGTCTTACCTGATCCAAAAGGCCAACCAGGAGGACAGGAAGGCTGCTGTAGCAGACGTTGTACAATGTAATGAACCAGTCTTCGTAAGCAACCTTGAGAAGGGAAGGGACACATTTGTCAGCAAAACAAGCCTCTTTAACCCTCGTGCTGCCTTCGGGTCACATGACCCAAAGGTTCATAACGAACCATCGTTGTGTTTACCCAATTTTACCCAATACAAAAACAAATACAAATAATTTTCTTTTAACCATTCCAATGTGGGGGGTCTGAGACAGCCCGACAGTTAAAAGAAAATGCTTCACTTTGTTTTTGTATGAGGTAAATTTGTCACAATACGACGGTGGGTCACAATGACTGATGGGTCAGAATGACCCGAAGATAACACAAGGGTTAAAATGTATTTTCCAACTGTGTCTAAAGGACAATGTGTTGTTTTGCAAATAAAACATAACGCATACAAAATGTGCACAGCCATGTATTACAGGTGACGCACTGAGCTAATAGAGAAGTGTTCCGCGTTTCTAAAGATATGACCCCCCCCTCCGCTTCCCATAGAGTTAGCCTCACCTGGGCGGAGTACCCACTGAAGAAGGAGTACCAGAAGTGGACCAGGGTGAAGGCAAAGTTCTTGAAGAAGAAGAAGCGGAGGAACTTGCACATGCGGATGTAGGACCAGCGTCCGTGCACCAGCAGGAGGCGCTCGAGGTAGCAGAACTGGGCGAAGGCGTAGTCGCTCGACATCACGGCCTGCATGCCCTCCTGACCACTGATGCCCACGCCAATGTCTGCCGCTGGAATTCAACAAGGGGAACGTTCATATTCACATACAGGCCTACAATTACAGTTGCCAGAATGTGTAAGTCCCTCTTAACCCTTGTGCTGCCTTCGGGTCACATGACCCAAAGGTTCATAACGAACCATCGTTGTGTTTACCCAATACAAAAACAAATAAAAACTAGAGAGGGTACAATTTCTGGGGAAATTGTAGGGTGTGCTTGCTTGCATCGGTTGCACAGGGGTCCGTATTTCTGTATATTTTATATAAAAATGCATACTTATTATTTATAAAGATTACATAGATTTAAAAGCATATATTTGTTGCTGCTCATTTACAACTCAAAATACGAGTGAAGTGTAGAATGAAATAGATGTCTTCTCATTTCCCCTGCAAGAGGCAGCCTCATAGCTGAATCAAAACGAATAAATTTGGCAGAGCGGTGTAAAAATTGACCTAATCTCTATGATTTAAACGTCCTTTTAAGTTTTCCCTTCTCGTGATATTTTCAGGCATTTAGCCTACTCATTGCATTCATTCATTAATAAAGAACCCCCTTTGAAGATTATTCTACGACGTTACCGGCAGTAGAAGATGGAATCGCGATTCAAACAGTACCATCTGCTAACTGAAAATATGCCCCCAAAAACGTAAATAAGCTTGACATTTATTTAGTGGAAAATCGCTCATTGATAAAAAGCTCACTGGTAGCGATCATTGTCAGTAACAACGCAAAATGCGATATAGCCCTGTGTGGAGAAGCTGCCCCGGTAAATTCTACTACGGTACAGTACTAGACTACTGCTGTGTTCGTCTTGGTACTGTAGCGATTGCGTTGGTTGAATTGGATGTAACGTTCCGTTGTACGGTTTAGGCTGAAATTAATTATTTTCATGAACAGATTGACAACGTTTAGGCTGTGGCAATGAAGTTCAGGTTAGTAGTTAGATAGACTTTTGATTTAAGTAAGGGGAGTGCCGAACATGTTCTGTCGCCGTTTGACTTCCTAAACAGCTGTGTAAGTTAGATGTTTTTGTCGTGTGTCTCGCGTAAGCTACAGCGTTGCAGTGAGCTACACTGGTTTGAAACCACAGGTAATGGTAATTTCACCAACAAATCGTTTACTAACGTCAGAATAAATTCTACAACGAAAATGTATATGTGAGGAATGTTTATTTTAACGATTGAAAACAGATAACGCTACATCATAGACCACTGTAGTATGTGTTGCCCGGGCAACACAGGCTAATGTCATGATGCTAATACTTCAGTGAAATAGTAGACTACTGTTTCCGAAAGTAGATGTACTTCCTTAATAATATCAGCTTATACTGTACATTACACATGACAATTGTGTGTCATATCACAAAGTAAAATGAGTAAATAGTTATCACCCTGGCCTCTTTGCTTGTGGCGTTTCTGCAGCTGCCTTGCAGTAAAGCTATAGTTAGCCTAGCTATCCCCCAAGTTAACAGATGCGAAACGAATGTTCTGCCAAAGGTAGTCACGCGTGTTTTCGTGACGTTAGTGACGTAGTGACGTTAGTAACGTCAGTGACTGTGGCTAGCAAATTAGCCACCGTTAGCTTCACTTTTCGCCACAAAAACTTAACTTCAGCCTAAACCATGCAACGGAACGTAAATTCCAATAGAAGCAACTCAATCGCTACCAAGACGAAACTTTTGACACCTACGTTGTCTATGTAGGCCAAATATTGACTGAGTTTTAGGGGGGTAAAAAGAAATAAAAACTAGAAACGGCTGTTCCTGCGAAACAGCAGTGAGAATGCTGAAAACCTGAATGGGGATAGCTGACCATGCTAAAAAAAGCTGAAAATAGTGAAAATTTAGTAGAAAGTTATAAGCTGAAGCTTCAAAGCAACCGAAAGGTATTTTTGAAAGGGGCTGGAGTAGCATTCCAACAATGATTTGAAAGGATTTACCATTACTTTTAAAGGGAGAATAATTTGCACAAAAACCTTAATAGTATAAAAGTGAGAAATGAGAAAATACCCGCAAGCTGAAATGAATTTCAAAAATGTGTGAGTCACACAAAAGAGGCAGTGTGGAAGCTGAACTGCATCATCTTAACAAAGCTAAGATCTGAAATAGCCTACAATGTGGGAGAAGCTGAAAGCTGAACTGTTAAACAGAAGAAGAAGTAGGCTAGCTAGTCGTAACAAGAATATTTTCGTTTTAACAGATTAAATTATAGTTGGGATAGTATTAGCAGTAGCAGATGTAGCCTATGCGTTTACTCGGCTTTCTTAGTTGGATTCAATGTGTTGATGGAATGAAACATACAGCAGTAGGGCCGATACAGGAAGACAAGGCGACACTTTGTTGCAGAAGGATGATGGTGCAAGTTGTCCGTGGAGCATACAACGATTAATAAAAAAGAATCATGTAGACGTGTTTATTGAGTAATCGCATAACTAATTACACATGTAAACGGAGTAATCGTATTATTGGCATAAACCGACAATTGCTAGTAATCGTGTTTCTCATGGTCAAGTAAACGTACCAATCACCTGTGTGAGAGAATGAGTGGTGCGTGTCTGTCGATGCCACGGTGATGGTGCAGCTATGATTGCTAACGCGCTGAGGGCAGAGAATAAGAGAAATGTAGCTAGAATCCACACCTCAAACAAGATAACCTAGACGCAAAACTGTACGTCCAATCCAAAATATAAGGATATTTTCCGAGACCCAAGACTCTGCCGAAACCAGAGATATTCTTTATATGTCTGTGCAGTCAGAAATACGACTCTACCTGCAGTTTCAAAAACGTGTTCCTTTTGCTTTCCTGGTGCTTGTTTGTTTGGTTGCCACGGTGATGGCGCAGCTGTGATAGCTAACGAGCTAGGCAGAGAGAAAAACGAACATTTACCTAGCATCCACACCTCAAACAAGTTGACCTAGACGCAAAACTATACGTCCAATCCAAAATATAAGGATATTTTCCGAGACCCAAGACTCTGCCGAAACCAGAGATGTCCTTTATATGTCTGTGCGGTCAGAAATACGACTCTATCGGCAGTTTCAAAATCTTGTTCCTTCTTGCTTTCTCTGACTGATTTTACTCACCTCTCCATTGAAGTTAGTGAGAGAATTTGAAAGGCTGCTCTCGCTTCAAGGCTCATAGCTGAAAATCTGTAAATGTGAGCTCTTTAGTAGTTACATTGGCTGAAAGAAGACAATTCTTCCTACATTTTAAGGTATAACTTGTTTCTGTAAGTTAAACTATATGAACGTTAGAGGAATTTGTTTGACAAATTAGTTGAATATCAGAAAAAGAGCAGCAAGCAGAGTGTCTGCTTGCTGCTCATTCATAAAAATCAAGAAGGAGCAAACATTTTAATGTATTTCTAACTGTCATAATTCAAAATTGGCTGAACATTTGAAAAAGCTGAATCATTTGGGAATAGCTGAATGTCTTGTGAACATTTTAAAGGTTGAATGGTGTCTCTAGCTGAAAGTAAGCTGAAGTAGTTACGTTTGAAAGAGGAGGAAGCTTTTTAATGATTTGAAAGGATTTACCATTACTTTTAATGGGAGAATAATTTGCACAAAAACCTTAATGTCTTAAAAAGTATAAAAGTGAGAAATACCAAAAGTCATAGCCATCATCTCCTGAAGGAGCTGAACGTTTTGATACAAAAGTTGTAGGAATCGGTTAAAGTATGCAGAACGAGTTAAAGGCCAAAAAACGGCGGAAGAACTAAGAAGTTGAAAAACAATAGTGAGAATGCTTAACAGCATTCTCACAACTAGAAAAGGCTGTTCCTGCGAAACAGCAGTGAGAATGCTGAAAACCTGAATGGGGATAGCTGACCATGCTAAAAAAGCTGAAAATAGTGAAAATTTAGTAGAAAGTTATAAGCTGAAGCTTCAAAGCAACCGAAAGGTATTTTTGAAAGGGGCTGGAGCAGCATTCCAACAATGATTTGAAAGGATTTACCATTACTTTTAAAGGGAGAATAATTTGCACAAAAACCTTTATATTTTAAAAAGTATAAAAGTGAGAAATGAGAAAATACCCGCAAGCTGAAATGAATTTCAAAAATGTGTGAGTGACACAAAAGAGGCAGTGTGGAAGCTGAACTGCATCATCTGCATCATCTTAACAAAGCTAAGAGCTAAAATAGCCTACAATGCGGGAGAAGCTGAAAGCTGAACTGTTAAACAGAAGAAGTAGGCTAGCTAGTCGGAACAAGAATATTATCGTTTTAACAGCTGAAATTAT
The DNA here is from genome assembly GCF_963692335.1 of Osmerus eperlanus. Taxonomy (NCBI): domain Eukaryota; kingdom Metazoa; phylum Chordata; class Actinopteri; order Osmeriformes; family Osmeridae; genus Osmerus; species Osmerus eperlanus. Next base: position 6,068,946 of record NC_085035.1, read on the forward strand.
AGTTGGGATAGTAATAGCAGTAGCAGATGTAGCCTACCATTGAGTGCGTTTACTCGGCTTTCTTAGTAGGATTCAATGTGTTGATGGAATGAAACATACAGCAGTAGAGCCGATACAGGAAGACACGGCGACACTTTGTTGCAGAAGGATGATGGTGCAAGTTGTCCGTGGAGCATACAACGATTAATAAAAAAGAATCATGTAGACGCGTTTATTGAGTAATCGCATAACTAATTACACATGTAAACGGAGTAATCGTATTATTGGCATAAACCGACAATTGCTAGTAATCGTGTTTCTCATGGTCAAGTAAACGTACCAATCACCTGTGTGAGAGACTGAGTGGTGCGTGTCTGTCGTTACGGTGATGGTGCAGCTATGATTGCTAACGCGCTGAGGGCAGAGAATAAGAGAAATGTAGCTAGAATCCACACCTCAAACAAGATAACCTAGACGCAAAACTGTACGTCCAATCCAAAATATAAGGATATTTTCCGAGACCCAAGACTCTGCCGAAACCAGAGATATTCTTTATATGTCTGTGCAGTCAGAAATACGACTCTACCTGCAGTTTCAAAAACGTGTTCCTTTTGCTTTCCTGGTGCTTGTTTGTTTGGTTGCCACGGTGATGGCGCAGCTGTGATAGCTAACGAGCTAGGCAGAGAGAAAAACGAACATTTACCTAGCATCCACACCTCAAACAAGTTGACCTAGACGCAAAACTATACGTCCAATCCAAAATATAAGGATATTTTCCGAGACCCAAGACTCTGCCGAAACCAGAGATGTCCTTTATATGTCTGTGCGGTCAGAAATACGACTCTATCGGCAGTTTCAAAATCTTGTTCCTTCTTGCTTTCTCTGACTGATTTTACTCACCTCTCCATTGAAGTTAGTGAGAGAATTTGAAAGGCTGCTCTCGCTTCAAGGCTCATAGCTGAAAATCTGTAAATGTGAGCTCTTTAGTAGTTACATTGGCTGAAAGAGGACAAATTTTCCTACATTTTAAGGTATAACTTGTTTCTGTAAGTTAAACTATATGAACGTTAGAGGAATTTGTTTGACAAATTAGTTGAATATCAGAAAAAGAGCAGCCAGCAGAGTGTGCCACTCTGCTTGCTGCTCATTCATAAAAATCAAGAAGGAGCAAACATTTTAATGTATTTCAAACTGTCATAATTCAAAATTGGCTGAACATTTGAAAAAGCTGAATCATTTGGGAATAGCTGAATGTCTTGTGAACATTTTAAAGGTTGAATGGTGTCTCTAGCTGAAAGTAAGCTGAAGTAGTTACGTTTGAAAGAGGAGGAAGCTTTTTAATGATTTGAAAGGATTTACCATTACTTTTAATGGGAGAATAATTTGCACAAAAACCTTAATGTCTTAAAAAGTATAAAAGTGAGAAATACCAAAAGTCATAGCCATCATCTCCTGAAGGAGCTGAACGTTTTGATACAAAAGTTGTAGGAATCGGTTAAAGTATGCAGAACGAGTTAAAGGCCAAAAAACGGCGGAAGAACTGAGAAGTTGAAAAGCAATAGTGAGAATGCTTAACAGCATTCTCACAATAATAATATATATGTGAGAGAACAAAGGTTGTGCTCTCGCCGAAGGCTTGAGCACACCCAATAATTTTATTTTAACCTTTGCAATGTGCGGGGTCTGAGACAGCCCAACAGTTAAAAGAAAATGCTTCACTTTGTTTTTGTATGGGGTAAAGTTGTCGACGGTGGGTCACAATGACCCGAATATAACACAAGGGTTAAATGACAGCATAAACCACAAAAAAAATGTATTCATGAAATGAATTCCTACTCTTGATCATGTTGACGTCGTTGGCCCCGTCTCCGATGGACAGGGTGATGGCCTTCTTGTACTTCTTCACCAGGCTGACCACGTTGGCCTTCTGCTTGGGCGTGACGCGGCAGCAGATGACCGCCTCGCACTCGCACGCCATGTCCACAAAGTCCACCTGGCGCATCTCCTTCTCCCAGTCGTCGATGGGCTGCCCGTCCTGGGGGTTGGCGGACGGCGGTCTCTTGCCCAGTCGGCGCAGGCGTAACCGTCGGCGTTTCTTCTTCTTCTCGTACAGGATCTCGTTCTGCGAGAGGACGGGGGGGGGGACAGCACGGCGGCGGGGTAGACGTTCATTAGTAGGCAAGACGTGAAACCTGCGTGTGTGTGTGTATGGTTTGCATTTGCGGGTATGGATAAGGAGTGGGGGGAGGGGGTTGTTACAGGGAGATTACTGAGCAAGGACAAATGTCAAAGGAGATGGAAGACACACTTACCAGCCAGCCTCCAGTAATGATCAGAGCGTTCTTGCCAGGCTCCGTGAAGAAAGGATCTTGTACCTTCTTCCGGTTGAGACCGCTGGCAAGTGGATTGTTCCTGCGGTTCGCCTGGCGAGTGGTCAGCTTCACACTGTCCCACACGGTCATATGGAAAGCAGTTAGACATAAGATGATCCCAGTACACTCATTCTCAAACCTGGCCCCAGCTCGGAAGGGAGATTCAAACCTACTTCACATCCTCTCCATAGTGGATCTGCATGTTGTCTGTCAGTAGCGAACAGGAGTAGCCAATGTTCTCAGCAGTTTCTAGAACAAGAAAATGGTCTCAATATCTCAATCTTATTATAAGTAGGGACATCTACTTTTGCCAGTCCATGTATAATTACAAATATACATGATGGCAAAACATAGCTGGATACTGTAGTCTACTGTCCAGTTCATATACAGTTAGGTCCATAAATATTTGGACATTGACACAATTTTCATCATTTTGGCTCTGTATATAAATAATTGGACAAACTAACATAATCATGAATCTAATTGTCACTTTTAATACTTGGTTGCAAATCCTTTGCAGTCAATGACAGCCTGAAGTCTGGAACCCATAGACATCACCAGACGCTGGGTTTCGTCCCGGGTGATGCTCTGCCAGGCCTCTACTGCAACTGTCTTCAGTTCCTGCTTGTTCTTGGGGCATTTTCCCTTCAGTTTTGTCTTTAGCAAGTGAAATGCATGCTCAATTGGATTTAGGTCAGGTGATTGACTTGGCCATTGCAGAACATTCCACTTCTTTGCCTTAAAAAACTCTTTTGGTTGCTTTCGCAGTATGCTTCGGGTCATTGTCCATCTGCACTGTGAAGCGCCGCCGTCCTATGAGTTCTGAAGCATTTGGCTGAATCTGAGCAGATAATATTGCCCGAAACACTTCAGAATTCATCCTACTGCTTTTGTCAGCAGTCACATCATCGATAAATACAAGGGAACCAGTTCCATTGGCAGCCATACATGCCCACGCCATAACACTACCTCCACCATGCTTCACTGATGAGGTGGTATGCTTTGGATCATGAGCAGTTCCTTCCCTTCTCCATACTCTTCTCTTCCCATCATTCTGGTACAAGTTGATCTTGGTCTCATCTGTCCATAGGATGTTGTTCCAGAACTGTACAGGCTCTTTTAGATGTTTTTTGGCAAACTCTAATCTGGTCTTCCTGTTTTTGAGACTCACCAATGGTTTACATCTTGTGGTGATCCCTCTGTATTTACTCTGGTGAAGTCTTCTCTTAATTGTTGACTTTGACACAGATACGCCTACCTCCTGGAGAGTGTTCTTGATCTGGCCAACTGTTGTGAAGGGGTTTTTCTTCATCAGGGAAAGAATTCTTCTGTCATCCACCACAGTTGTTTTCCGTGGTCTTCCGGGTCTTTTGGTGTTGCTGAGCTCACCAGTGCGTTCTTTCTTTTTAAGAATGTACCAAACAGTTGATTTGGCCACACCTAATGTTTTTGCTATCTCTCTGATAGGTTTGTTTTGATTTTTCAGCCTAACGATGGCTTGCTTCACTGATGGTGACAGCTCTTTGGACTTCATATTGAGAGTTGACAGCAACAGATTCCAAACACAAATATCATACTTGAAATGAACTCTAGACCTTTTATCTGCTCCTTGTCAATGAAATAACAAACTCCCATGAGGGAATAACATACACCTGGCCATGGAACAGCTGAGCAGCCAATTGTCCAATTACTTTTGGTCCCTTAAAAAAGGGGGGGCCACATATCAAATGTGTTGTAATTCCTACACCGTTCACCTGATTTGGATGTAAATACCCTGAAATTAAAGCTGAAAGTCTGCACTTAAAGCACATCTTGATTGTTTCATTTCAAATCCATTGTGGTGGTATACAGAGCCAAAATGATAAAAATTGTGTCAATGTCCAAATATTTATGGACCTAACTGTAATTTAACTGAGACTGAACATTTTTATGCCATGGGTACCGACACATACCTTTCTTGTCCCCAGTCAGGACCCAGATTTTTATGTCAGCCTTGGCCAGTTTGGCGATGGTCTCCGGGACTCCATCCTGCAGCTTGTCCTCGATGGCTGTGGCTCCAATCAACTACAGAGACCAAACACAGAGACCTTTGTTTCCAAGCCTGGAGGAATCTAGGCTTCCCTCCGGAATGAAGGGAGGACGAAACAAGCCCATACACGCCAGTAGATCTCACCATCAGGTTGTTCTCGATCTGTTCATACAACTCGTCCAGGGCTTCCTCTCGGTTGCTCATGACGACACTGGCAGCCTTGTGTTTCCTCGACCAGGAGTCAAAGTCCTTCTGGCTGATATCCTTGTAGCACAGACACAGGGTACGCAGAGTCTCGTTGGCAAAGACCTACAGCAGAGAGGCAGGGGGGGGCATGGTTACCACACTAACTATCGGGACGTTTTATGGATGATTCATGTCGTTTTGGGATCAACTACTGTAGGTCAATAGACCCGAGGGGCTTTTCCTGAGGTGACTCACGTCCAAATGAGCCTGAGTGGTGTCCTTGTGTTTGGAGTTTGGATGCAGACGCTCATACATGACCGTGTCGGCACCTTTGCAGTACAATCGGATGCGTCCGTCAGGGAATTTCACTGTCAGAGGAGTAGAGTAAAGTTGTTGTTTTTTTTGTTTTTTTTTGTTTTTTTTTATCCTCAAGGGGGCTATATATATATTTTTTTTACATGCATAGGAACTACAAAAATCCGTCCGTCCACACAGTGGGAGCAGTCCCTGTGCTACAGAACCAAGCAGGCCCTCGGATCTTACAAAAACGGTGTCAGACGCGATAGCAACTCACAGATGATGGACATGCGCTTGCGGTCACTGTTGAAGTCCAGCAGAGCCAGCATCCCATAGGTGGTCTCCTCCCCCATCTCGCTGATGGTGATGGTGTCCTGCGTACGAGACAGGAACACAAAGCCAAAGTTCCTCGCCGCGGTGACCAGGGCGCCCTCGTCCGGCGAGGCGGCCTGGTAGACCAGCTCATCTAAGAACGAGAGGAGATTAGATGGCTGAGCGGTTAGGGAATCGGGCTACCAATCAGAAGGTTGCCAGGTCGATTCCTGTCCGTGCCAAATGACGTTGTGTCCCTGGAGAAGGCACTTCACTCTACTTGCCTCGGGGGGAATGTCCCTGTACTTACTCTAAATGTAAATGTGCTGGGTGGGCTTCACGCTCTCACCTTCCTTCTGTTCCACCATGACAGTGTGACACAGGGACAGAAGCTTGAAGAACTCCAAAGTGTCCTTGTCCTTCTTGGAGCGGATGCAAGCCACGAGGGAATGGTCCAGGAAGTCGAATTTCTTGTCTGCGTAAGTGTTCCAGCTGAAGTCGACAGGCTGCAGACGGGACAGACACAAGAGAAAGAAGAAAAAAAAAAACACCCGTCATGCTATCGTCAGAGTCATGCCTGAGCCGGGAGGAGATGCATTCTGGGAAACAAAGTGGAAGTAGACGACACAAAGGGAACGATTATGACGGCATCTCGATTGGCTCACCTTGCCGCGCTCTAGAGACACGCCCGTCTCAGTGGTTGCATCTCCTGCCAAATTGCAAAGGAAACACGTGTTGACATGAATCTAGCCACACAAGGGGGGTGGATGTAGGTCAACGGTAGAGCAGACGAACATATGCAAAAAGAGGGGGAAATTCGGTCGAACCATAGGTGCGGCCTCCGATGGTGCACTTCTTGAAGGCCATGATGTTCTGCGTGAGGGTGCCCGTCTTGTCTGAGAAGATGTACTCGATCTGGCCCAGCTGCTCGTTGAGGGTGGTGGTGCGAGCCTTGGCGGGCGTGTCCTTCTCAGCGTAGTACATCTGCAAGTCCCAATTGATGAACTTGCTCTGGCCCAGACGGATCACCTCCACACTAGAACCCGACCACAAAACACAGACAACGATTGGATTATTTTGCCACGTCAAGAATAAAACGGTAGCTTTTTATGGGTCCTGGTGGGTTGAAAAAAAGTCTGGACAAGGGTCTCGGGGGTCAAAGAACGTTCTTTGTGACGGCGATAGGTCAGGGGAACTGTGGTGTCATTGTTCTCACCTGACGTAGAGGGAAATGGGTACCATGGTGTTGAGAACGATGATGTAGCCCCAGAAACTGAGGAAGCCCCTGTATGAGGCCTGCTGGTCCAGTCCATCATATAGATACCAGGCCTTGCTGCCTATCTCCTCGTACCAGAAGGTGTGTCCAATAGCCAGGCCAGATGATACCAGGATGAGGAGGACGAAGATCTAGATGGTCCATTCGAGACGTGAATCAAAACAGTGAGATGAGTCCATAGATGACTGGCAATGTCTCATGATGAACTACAAAGACGTGGAACAAGGTTGATGGACACATCTTACCGTGTACACCATGTAATTCATAAGTTCATCAATCTTAGTCCTTTTGAACCTGGTCTTGCCCCCATTCCTCATAATTTTGGTATCAGCACCTGCAACAGGGTTTGTTTATTCAAAAACGTTGTGAGAGACCTCTTTCGCCTGTGTCCCTGCCAAGACAAGCGTGTCTATGTGTGTTGGTGTGTGCGCGCGCGTACCAGCAAAGATGACCAGGCCATGACACTCGTCTGTGTTGCGGATTGTGCAGCCTCTTAGCAGCATGTTGTCCAAGTCCAGGGGAAAGCTGTCTTTTCTCCAGCACATCGTTCCTGTGAACTTGTCCAGGCGGTTGTTGGGCTCCTCACATATGATCATGGCTGGGGATTGAGAAAGGACAGGGGTAGATGTTCAATTGCAAAAAGCACGACCGAAACATTGTTACATTTACTAATGTGGTTGACATGGTGAGCTGTCTGTAAAATTGCATGGATCACATTTGAGTTGGCTTAGATGTTTAAATGGCAATTTAGCTATCACACAACATCATTATTACATCCAAAAACTGCTTTTGTAGCAAGTCCTGTGAGATTTAGGTTACACAGAACTAGGAGAAGAGAATCCAACCTCCTCCCGTTTCCCACCACACAAGTAAAAACAAATTATCAAGAAAGCTTATCTGTTCCTCTGGCTGTGATAATCTCGTATTTACGTACCGTCAAACCTGGCCAGCTGGCTCTCCTCCTGCAGTCTCTCGTCCGTAACTCTCAAGCCCATTTTGAACTTCAGATTAGTTTCCCTGTGTGAATGGATAAATGGACAAATGGATAGTCATTATATAGGATTTGTCCATTGACATTTATGCGCTACATAAAAGGAGCACATGTGCAGATCAAATCACGACATCAATCGAGTTTGCAAAGCCGATAGACAATTGTATTTCTGATAAGCAGATGTTTAGAATGTTATCAAGTTGGACCAGACTAATTGTTACAAGTCACTATTTATTTTAATTTTTTTATAATTCCCCATCTGCCCAGATCATAAAAGCAGGCACCCCCTTATGTCCACACTGATCTAATCAAAGAACAACTATTTACAAACACACAAAGAAACGACAGCTCAACCTACGGGCTGATAAATGAATGTTGAAAATGCACATGAAAAACATCTTACCCATCCAGTTCAGCGGTTTCTACATAGCAAAGGCTGTTGGGGTTGGAACTCGACAGCATCATAATGTCGGCCTGAATGAAAATGTACGCAGATAAGTTGAACAAGTTAGATTGGCACTTCAGTGAGACACATTAGCACTGTAAAATTGTATAGTGCGCCTGAAAACCAATGAGTGATCTTACTGGAATAAAATCGTTTTTCTTCAGACGAACCACATCACCGACATGAATGTCTCTCCACTTTGACTCTTGAAACCTGGTTTATAACGACAACAATTTTTTTATTGTATGCCTACCATTTTCAGTTTCTGCCTGTGACTCAAAAACAATTAAACCCATAACTTTAGAGATTCATGTTGCGTCATGTTTAGTAAAGATTTGTGCTCACTAATGATGCAAGCCTACAGGCTAATGAGCACATCAAGAAACATAGCCTATCTGGTTAATAAGTTACCTGCCATCCAGTAAGACCTCACACTTCCTGTTGTTGATTTCCTTGTCCATCCTGTGGCGAGCCTATCAGAGTAGCAGAGTAAAAGCATGACCACATCAGTCAACACAACGGGCCACATCCAAAACATCATGAAGTAACGACCGCAAGGCACACGCTTCAGATAGGCAAGTGCAGCGTCTTAATGCACTTCCTCATTTCCAGTCAGATGGCCGAAGGGCACGGATTGGGCACTCACCAGGTCGTCCACCAGGTCTTTGATGGCGGTGATTCCTAACACCAGAACTAGAGGTACCAACGTGGTGTACCAAGGCAGTGTGGTGATTTGCGGAATAATCTGATGGTCAAGGAGAAGGAAATAGGAAATCAATATGTAAACCTTTAAAAAAAAAACAATCCTAAAATATAACAGTGGGCTTTCTTGTCAGATCAGATGGTGTTTACATTTACATTACATTTAGCAGACGCTCTTATCCAGAGCGACTTACAGTAAGTACAGGGACATTCCCCCCGAGGCAAGTAGGGTGAAGTGCCTTGCCCAAGGACACAACGTCATTTGGCACGGTCGGGAATCGAACTGGCAACCTTCAGATTACTAGCCCGATTGCCTATGTTTGTTCAGTGGTGCGGGACACATACGCCCATCTATTGATGAAGATCCTACCGTGTCATGGATGTAAATCACCATTCAAATATTGTAACGGTATTAAACCAGCTGAATCTATGATTCAGTTGTCTTGCTGACACTGAGGAACATAAGTGACGAGCACCAGAGGGATTTAAACGCTGGGTCGTTAGACAGGACGGGTTGTGTTCATCGTAGAGCTGACCTGCAAGATGAGCAAGGCGAGGAAGTACAGGTTGGCTGCCCGCTTGAACTGCTCAAACATATTCAGCGGTATGAAAGTGAGAGCGTTGTATTTGTACGTCTTGATTGCGTTCCCCTGCGGACAAAAGCAAGAAAACCTGGGTTAGAACGGCGAGACAGACCAAAGATACAAGTTTATTTGAACTGTTGAAGACGCGTGACGTTTAATTTTTAAATGTTGGCGCGATGAAGACGAAGCCAGACCAACCTCCCCACTCTGCATGTTAGGAACCTCCCAAGTTTGAAATACCTGACAAACGTTGACTTTTATCTTGTTTATTATGTTTACTGTATGCACCTGCCCACCAAAGTAAATTCCCTGTTTGCGACCACTTACTTGGCGATTAAACACTATTCTGATTCTGATGTACATGGGAAGCTAGAAAGGGGGACAATGGGAGGAGTGTACCCAGATGCATGTGCAGGAGCCTAGCTTTCAGGTCAGGGCCTCCCTTCCTCAGCACCCCCTAGCTCTTACTCGGAGTGGAAGTTTCCACCCTGCTAGCCGAGTGGAAGTTTCCATACTGCTCACCGAGGGTCATTTGCATAACCAACGACAGTCACAACATCTGATACCACCCGAGGGAGAGGGGAGGTGGTGTCTGTGTGTGTGTGTGTGTGTGTGGGGGGGGGGGGGGGGGGGGGGCGTCAGTGACCGTAAGTGGACGAGCACAGTCTTTATCTGTGTCAAGCGACGTGTACACCAGGGGCAGTGATAAGTGCATCTAACGGGGGCAACAGGGTGTGGAGGAGTGCTGCTTTAGGAGCAGCGTGGCCATCCGCTACAGGTCACATCCCGTCTCGCAACCCTTTTGACCACACATTTCTCCACAGGCGGCCATGCATTTCAGTGGATCCGCTCGTAATCGCAAGGTGCGTCTCTACAGGAAGTGGGAAGGTGGTCACAGACAGCCATCTGAACTGAATCCCCCATAATGTGAAACTCTAATACGGGTCACCACACCCGGAAGGATCCGTTTACATCCCCACGATGCCCCTTAAGCATCAACTCAACACAGGGCCGTCCATCACCAGAACGTTAAGAGTCAGAGCTCTCAACTAACATGGCTGACCTTCCCCAGCACACTGTGAAACAGGCTAGTATATGTAGTGAGTTATAATAAGGGAACCCCATGTTCACAATGAAGACATTTAGATTTATTTTCCATTACTCTGACCCAAAGCACATCCAACAACTTTTTGGCAATGTATGGTCCATTGGTACTTCCCCTGTAAAATACCTTGTCAAACAGCACCTATTACTCCAACATGGCCCTTTGTGTGATTGGTAAATATTTGCTTTGGATAAAAGCTCAGAGCTTTTATCCAAAGCTTTTATCCATATTTTTTCACCCCACCACCACTAACGAGGGGGAAAGAAAGGAGTTGTACTTGCACTTACTGAATACTTGCTCTTCTTGAGGCACAGGAAGATTTTCTTCTGAAATTCAGGCAGGTTACAAAAGTCTCTGTCATTTGCCTTGACCCTCCAGCCAAACTCTGAAAAAAGACAGAAATTGAACTTTTCAAACAAGTGTATCTGAGAGACGTAAACCACACCTCTACGACACATTAAAAGAGGAGATATGAGAGTTGACATTACATTTACATTTAGTCATTTTGCAGACGCTCTTATCCAGAGCGACTTACAGTAAGTACAGGGACATTCTCCCCAAGGCAAGTAGGGTGAAGTGCCTTGCCCAAGGACACAACGTCATTTGACACGTCCGTGAATCGAACCGGCAACCTTCTGATTACTAGCCCGATTCCCTAACCACTCAGCCACCTGACACCTGACATACACCTCTGGAAAAAATTGAGAGACCACTGAAATTCTGAGTGAGGAACGGAAGGGTAAAATTTGCAGTGGCCTCTTTTACCCTTCCATTCCTCACAAATGTTACCCTTCCGTTCCTCACTCCGAATTGTCCTTTTCAACTTGTTTTAAATTGAAAGAAAAAAGGTGCAGGGGTCTCAATTTTTTCCAGAGCTCTACGTCTCTTAGTATCCATAACATCAACATGCGGTGGTGGGCAGTACAAGATTCACTCCATCCCAGCTTTTGAAGGTGGGCCCTTGATTCCAGGTCTAAACTCACCGCCCAACTTCTGTTCCGTCTCCTGGGGGGCACCTGAGGGTCCTTCTCCCTCTGAGCTTGGTTCCAACTCTTCATCCGTCTCATCATCACTGTACGGCATGACCTCATCGTCGGGCCCCAAGGAACCCTGGGAGTCTGATCGCGGGCGACTCATGGTGAGGCGTGAGGCACTGAAAGACAGAGAGACAGGAAGAGAGGAACAAGAGTGAGGGTGGAAGAGAGGGTTCCAAAGTTAATTTTGTCAAAATGGTCCTTGGTGCTTGAGAGAACTTGCACGTAAAAATAAATGGATTAAATGAGGGGTAGTGGCAATTGGCAGTGGTAATTTGAAGAAGAATGGAGAAGAATGTTTTTAAGCCAATTAGCAGGTTTGATATGGCTCAGTAATTACCTTCAACTACTGAAACCTCAAGGTGTTGAACAGAGGGCAGACTGACATGTTAGTAACTGAATGCTGTATGAACAAAGGGCATAGCTTTTTGTTTTAAGGCTACAGTTCTAAATTTCTGAACTAGCCTATGTGACACATTTTCAGGGATAGTGTATTCAGAAACTGAATAAAAGATTGCGCACCTGTCGTGACAAAGCACCAACATTTAATTCATATTTTAAAGTGGTAGGAAATGTCCCCGACTTAACCTGTGAACGCTCTATGGACACGGAAAACCCTCAAATATCGCTGGAGTAGGATCACTAGACTGGTTTGACAGCATATCAGATCCAGCCTACACACCTAAAATAGGCTTGCACACACAGCTGGGTTCTCGAGTGACACACCTCTGTTTGCATAAGGAAACTGTGAAGCAATGCAACATTACTCCCACATTTTAACTAAATATATAGAGAGGACTCAAATGTTTAACTGATAACATCCTTGGTCCTCTGATGGAACCATTGCTGAGGTTTGATTCCCTCTTCCTGACCAGCAATGACTTCCTTACTGCTGATTGATTTCAAATGAGTTGTCTGGTCAGTTAGGTAGTCTCACCAGCCCCTGCTTACACCAATCCACTATTTTTATTTATATGTATGAAGACAGGAAGCACACATGTATCTCAAACTAATGTATATAATTAAAAGTGCTTTATCCGGACATGTTTACAGTGGTGATAACCCCTTGAGGTGTGTGTGCGTGTGGGTGATGGACCTCTTTACAAAAGGCAATGACTAGTTAAATTACATGTTTGACAATCAAATGTCCTGGCAGAGAACAGAGCATCAAATAGCAAGAGTAGATTGTGTCCCGTCCCCCCCCGTCCCCTAAAGATATTCAAATCTGACATATCACCGCAATAAATGCTACTGGGTTACTGTGGCCTGAACCTCAATCCCAAAACATGTTACCTAATTGACATTGAGGAAAGTCAAGTAGGAGGTGAAGGCCAACAAACTTCAGGGTATCATCTAAAACTAGTGCCCCACCCTCACTTGTCCTGTGGTCAAAAGACACACACCGTGGTGTTTAAAAAAAAACAAACAAAAAAAAAAATAACTCTTGCGAGGTTAGACGGTTCCAGCAAACAGGTTTGGGCATCTGGCCTAAGGCAGCGCTATAGCAACAAGGTTGAGGGGGAGGAGGCGAGAGGGATAGCATTCAGCACCTTCAAAAGGAGTCACGCTACATACCTGCCTGACTTGTAACCTGAGTCAGGGGACACACACACAAAGGCCTGTTTTCCGCCATCTTAATTTTTTGACATTCACCAGCCCTCAACCCAGTCATGAGACAGCAGGGAACAGGCTTCATTTTAGTCGCCAATGATTTCTATAAACTGCTTCCTCAGTAGTAATGCATCCCACCTCCACTGACCTATCCTAGCTAGGCTTACTCTAGATATCACCACCACTTATGTCTTTTAATTACTCTGGGAAAATCCCCTATCCTACACACATTACCTCCTGTAGGCTATCCCCAACAGAGCTCAACACCTAAATGATGTTCCTCACAGCAGGACCCATCATTTGAAGTGCCTTACTGAGACACTCATACTCAATGAACAGGTCCATTGAAGAAATGATCCATCCATTCCTTTGTGAAAGAAATAGTCGGCTACATCTTCTCTGACTTGATGACACAATATTTTTTATGAAATACAAAGGGAATACACAAATTGATTAGCTCGTTAGTCTAGACAGTGAAATGGAAAGGCCAACTTGGAATTATAACTATTCATTACTTTGTTCAAAACCATTACATTTCAGCTGACACATACAATAATGACAGTCATCCCCTTACGGGGCTAAATCTGCTGCTGTCAAGTTACCTACAAACTGAGTTCGCACCATTTGACTCACAGGTGAAATTTAAATTAATTTAAAAGGGCATCTATTTCCATAGAGAAAGTTAGATTTTCCTATTGGAAGGCATCAGACTGGTGCGGCTGGCCTTTCCTGAGGGTGACTTTGCCGCCGGGTAGTCAGTTTGTCACCATATATCAAGTCAGCCTTATTAGCTCCATATGAACTTTTTAGACCTGAAGAAATTGGAGTTGGTGTCAATCTGGTGGTAATTTACGCTAACAACTAAGGCTACAGTGTCCTTAATGTCTACCACAATATTAGGCTACGTGTGTGTGTGTGTGTGTGTGTGTGTGTGTGTGTGTGTGTGTGTGTGTGTGTGTGTGTGTGTGTGTGTGTGTGTGTGTGTGTGTGTAAAACGGAAAAACGAAAAAGCTGGATTGTTTTTTATAGCGCAGCCAGCCTTGGCCATATTCCTCCCCTAGCATGGCAAACCGTGATATCAAAATTAATTCATGAACTTTAACGTAGGCTAGCCTATATAGTAATTCGGTGTAGTAAGTGGCGTATAAAGTTGAAAAAATTCTCCAAGATAAGACCACTACAAGAGAGAAAGTTTCAAATCGAACTCAAAGCACGACCAAAAAGTATTGTTTTTTTATATATATACACAAACATTGGTCTCTAGATTTAATTTGAGTTACAATTGTGTAGCAAAACTAGAGGACATGTTGGCTACTAGCTACTACAAGATCCACCTGAATCGCATGGGTCTAGGTGTGTTTTAATCCTTAAATCATTAGCCTATCAACATTATCAATATTGGATATACTCACCAACTCTCCAAGATGACAATGTATTCTTTCTTTACGAATACAACATCGATTTAAGGTAAACTGAGTTATTGAACCATGATTGTCGCCTGTATTCTCTTCCTTACAATTTCCTTTACCTGCGTAGACAAATGGCTACCCACACAGAAACTGGAGGAACAGGTTTAACAGGATGAGTTTTCAAAGTAATTTCGAGCCCAGAAACTAAATTAAACTAAATGTTTACCTAAATAAAACGTTATATGTTTTACGGGTATGCGCTACTGCACCATCTTCAAAAGCTCTGTCACACAGGTTGACCACCACCACCCGCCAGGTAGCTAATCATCATAATGATCATTTGCATATTTGTTGAAAACGAAATCCCGAGATTAACACCTTGGTAAATCTTCTAAATTAGACATCCAAAGATTTTAAGACTATATAGCTTATTTGTAATATTTCATGTATATGACGTTATATATAGCCTAACATATGTTTGTATAACTTAGAACTCAATATCAAAGTGCCAAATATATACTACATTTAACAGTTAAGTAGGCCGGTGTCTAAAATGTGACCTGAAATACTTTGACATAACTCAATAGTAAATCCGTTTTTGAAATAGATTTGTTTTTTACATTTAGGCTATTTAGGCATTATGCCTAGTTTGTTTCTTGCTTTGTCTATAGTGTGGTGCTATTGCGTCCTCTGGTGGTTGAATGGAATATGGCTGTGGTGCTGGAGCATAATATTTTCTTTATTTTCTTGTTTTTAATTGAAGAGTCGAAGTGTCCCCGTTGATTACAAACTGCATGCAAGTAGGCCTATGCACGTTGTAAGGGCAGCTGCAATGGGTACTAAAAGTACATTCAGGGATGGAATTCCTACTTGGGGCAGCCACTTCCATACCTGAGAGCACCCTCAACATTATGAATATTTCATTTACGATTCGGCACCTCTTAAGCGGAGGAGAAAGTAGCCTATGTTATGTTTACATGGCTCCGAGCACAACCACTGCGCGCTGTTTCAAAAACGCAGTCGATTATAGTTGTTTTGTGTGCCGGCGAGAGCCGGTTGCCAAAGGTGTGGGCGGAGAATCGGTATTCAAATTTATGTATTTTTAAGATCACGGCAATAACATAAGAAGCAAACAATATCACATGCAGAAATAACTCGAGTACAAATACATCTTAATTACTTAAGAAAGTTTCACAGGTCAACACACGAATGAACGAATCGTCCTCTTCCGCCGTCTATGGTTGTGGGTCCTAAAACAAGTTACGTCAGTCAGATGACTTGCGCTCAAGGCTTAGTTTCATGCGTACTGTGTTCAGAGCGGGGTAGCACGTGTGGCGCGAGTACCATGTTTAAGATTAAATGAAAATAATGTGGATATCTAGACTTCAAGTAGGCCTAATATTTTTTATGCAAGACGCGGCTTCTCTGTGAAATTATATACCCCGGGAACGTGTCTACTTGCTCGTACACACGGTTATTACTACCTTACTGGTTTAGCTAGCTAAATCTTGCTCAGACCTGTCAAGTCTAAGTCTGGACTGGCCGCGTGGTGCATTTAGAGCGTAGATTACTTTTAAACACCACCAACAAAAATGGATTATACTTTTCCACCTGAGCTTTTCACATCTTATTTTAACTCTGGCCCCCCAAATTCTGAATTTGCCCATAACGTTGGAGGTTGGGGTGTGTATGGTCAAGTTAAAGAAGCAAGCTCCATCAACAAGCAACATGGGGTGAGAAATATTAGCCGTAGCGCGTTTTTATGGTGCTGAATTAGATACTAGTCGCGTTACTAGCATATGAGGTTTTCAATGTAGCTCGTGACGAAACCCGGTTAGGAACCACGCGCGATACTTTTTTTTGGTAAAGTACACCCTTCAACAACAGCCATAGAGTGAAGCAAGCTAGCTTGTAAACACGTTGCTACAGCTAGCCAGCTAAAGATGTTAGCTTGCCCTCCTGGCCGAATACACATTTTGAGCTGATCTTGATGACTATTTTCATTCATGTTGGATTATCATGTTAACACAGGCCTGTAAATGTCAACTAATTCCAGCCAGGTCCAACACTACCAACACACACACAATTTGTAACAAAGCATCAAATGGAAGGAGAGACATGGTTGCCAGTTGAATCTCTGACGCTGCCCCTGTTTCCACCAAAAAGAGGTAGGCTAGGATGAAGTCTCATTCTTCTTATCCAGTCCCATGCACCGCAACGTCATGTGTTAGCTGGGTCAGTGTATTGAAACGCATTTCTGCCCACCTCTGGAGATGTGTAAACAATTACGTTTTTTTCACACTTAAAATGACTACCCATTCTTATTTAGGTCGTAAATGGCTCTCAACTGCTTTATCAGATCCACTGGACTTTTCAGAGCATGTAAGAACAATTAAAACTAACATCACTCAACTAACGTGAACACATAGGCCTACCACAATAGTATAATACTAATACGATTGGTTGATTTTCTGTAGATGCAGGACTACTACCTCCATAGATCCCAAGATGCTTTTTACACCATGAGCCAATTCCTAGAGGAAAATCTCTACAGTGTGACCCCAAAAGCAAAGGTGCACTCTTCACTGAGCTTTATCCTGGCTTAATGTCATTTAAGTAGCTTTGTTCATACATGCCATGTTGAAAATATTTAGCTAATTGCTTAAAAGTGCAATTGTTAATACCTATTTTGTTTGTCTGTCTGTTAACTTTTCAGGGGAATAGTTCAATATTTCCCAGGACACATAGCTTCATGGAAACACTGAAGTATAAATTGTAAGTGTAGATTGATGTTGTTTATTTTTTTGCTAATTATTTGCAAAAGGGCACATGATAAAAACCTATTTGTGATTTCTGTAGGTGTGCAGTCACCCACATGAAACCCAGAATCAAGGCATACCACAATCTCTTATCTGATTTTATCTATGACATCCCTCCTGAGCTTCTGGCTCACAACCTCTTTGAGGAACTGACCCAACAAAGGGAACTGGAGCAGTTCTCTGAAAAGGCAACAGGGGGCGCCCTTTGTTACATTCCTTTTTCACAGCTCAACAACACTCAGCAAGGCTGCTTGTTGTATCCAGGGGATACTGGGCTCCACTCCATTAGTATCCTTCCTACTGTGTTCTTGTCCTAGTTTTAAGCCAAAACTTTACCACGAGGGTCTAGTATAGTTTATTTATTGAATATGTCAGCAGACAGTGATTCATATATTTTTTTTTTTTATCATGGACTCCCCAAATCCAACACTCCTTAATGCAATTCATCAGATTTTCATAGAGTAGCACTGGAGTTCCATGAAGAAGGGCCTCCCTGTATTGATTCAAGCCTCAGGCCTTTTTCATTCCAGGTCAACGGTACAGTAAGGCAGATCTGCACTGGTACGCCACAAGATACATGTAAGCAAATTATTGTCTCTCCCCTTACCGTCAACAATTACTACATTTTGTGGCATCTGGCCACTTCTGAACTTGTTTTTAAGCAATGCTCTGCTCGGCTCTCACTAACTCACAGCTGTGGTGATTGCATAGTTTTCTCTTGACGTTTGCATCACTTTTCTCGAGCGAGTTGTTTTGTACTGTTACAATTATTGCAATGTGGCTTATCAAGTCACTGAATTGCCCTAGATTGTTGTGTTTACCAAGCGACACCAAAGTCTAAATGAGTTTTGAACTGACTTGTGTTTTTGTTTTTTTAAGCATACGTTGGTGTTCGATCAGACCATATGTGTGGGGTGTGGATGGTTAGTGAGAAGGACGAGCCCAAGACTGTTGAGGTCATCCAGACCAAGGAGGTTGCTACATGCCTCAGCATCAGGTGTGTGTGTGTGTAGTGTCCTGTACATGCATTCTATCATGTGTGTCCTTCAATCAGGCTTGTGCAATGTTTTTAAGTAGCATTTTCCTTCCAGTCCCCATATCCAAGGAGAGCTGCTTGTGGCAAGTGAGAGTGGAGTCACTCATCTGTGGACAGTAGGAAAAGGGTAAGCAAACCAAATGGGTGATAAGGAGACCCATTTATTTAATGGATATAATATCATTATTTAGGTTCTAATGCATGTTCCTGATTTATTTTATGCAGATTTCATGCCATGGCCATATGTAATCAGTGATCTTTGGGAATAAGGGTTGATGAAGGATTTTGAATCCTCTCAATTTGAGGAGGCCAGGTTGTTAGATCTTTGTCTTTCTGGTGCCACAGAAGACCTGCTGCAGGAACCGTAGTTGTATTGGAGGTTACAATGTGTGGGTTTTATGCATCTTCAGTGTTCTTTAGGATTCTAGGTGTGTGTAACAGTTCTTTACTAATATCTGTCATGATTCCATTGCTTGTCATAGCCGGCAGAAGTTCCGTAAGGAGGACAGTAACCTGTACTTCAATGCAAGATCGGCATGGCGATGGTGTGACTTCTCGGCGCACCCCAGGGTGATGATCTATGCTGACAGAACGGGCGTGGAGCTTACAGACATCAGAGTAGGAGACGAATGATTCGAAAAGAGATGGACCATCTATCCTGTTTCATATCCAGTGGCAGTGAAGGTTTGCTTTTAATGGCTTTTCCATCCTCTGTCTACCTGATTCTCTCTATATCTATATATAGACCAAAGAGAATTGTAGCCATACTCTATTTCGCATCGGCCAAACCCCAGATTGCAAGACTGGCGAGAGAGTCATCATGTCCAAATACCTGCGAGAAGTTCACATGTTCCACCATCTCATAACAACTCAGGTACAGGCTCCTTAACTGCTTATCCTGGTCCTTTTAGACCTGTGTGTCCTTAATTGGCCTAATGAATGTGTGGCATCATTGATGCAATGCGTCAGTGAAAAGATGTTCTCTAACTCGTCCCAATCTGCTTTTTAGGAACACGCATTTGTTATTAACAGCATCAAAGGCTGTGTTCAGAGTGATGGGGCATTTACACATGCAGCAGTGCGTGGATTTTAAAGGCTACGTCCTTTTTGGCATTCTCTGTTTTATATTAGATGAAAGGGTTGTGAGGGCCAACATGGCGCTAGCTACTGTGTTTTTCTGTCCTTCTTGGCTATCGTACAAAAATGTATTTTATAGCACTTAAACAGCAAGAATGTCAACACCACTTGCTTCCATCTGGGGTCCGGTTGTTTGGTTAACGTGCCTCAACATCACTATAAAGTGTATAATTTCTCAATTTTGTATTACACTCCACAACAATCCTTCAACCTTGGGCTCATCACTCATCACAATGTATTGACAATCATACAATGTATTGGAAGTGGCCGTCCTATCGCTCTAAACACAGTGTTCCTAAGTGCAACCTTTATCACTGTTAAGTGCAAGATTGTACGGATTTGACTAGAAACAACCACGTTTAGAATTAACTGTATAGACTGGGAGAATTTCATTGGGCAGACTGCAGTTGTCAGTTGTTAGTCCTCTTTCAGTCTGAACTGTAATGCTCTTATTAGGTCAGATTGTCTTCAGTCAGTTACCATCACATCTACACACATTTAGCTGAAATCCATATAAATCATATAGGCCTACAGTTAAGGTCGTCTGTGGAACAGCCTTCCTCGTTAATGTTTTATCAACTGAGACTTGAGGAAATGTATTCAGCCTTGAGTTTTGTTTGGTGTTGAACACCGTTTAGTTTGTCCTGGATGTGGATAGACCGTGTTTGTTCTCTTGCAGTTTTCGGCATACATCCTGGACGAGCGCTTCCCATGCATTCCTATGATTAAGTGGGATCACATGATGGACGATCCTCCCATGTTTGCCCATATCCTGGCTCCTAACTCCTCTGGGGCCGGAACCACCAAGGTTGTCCTGGGCTCTCAGC
Source organism: Osmerus eperlanus (assembly GCF_963692335.1). Classification (NCBI taxonomy): domain Eukaryota; kingdom Metazoa; phylum Chordata; class Actinopteri; order Osmeriformes; family Osmeridae; genus Osmerus; species Osmerus eperlanus. The sequence continues at coordinate 6,089,097 of NC_085035.1, forward strand.
GATCCCAGGAACTGACTCTTCTACAGTATTCAGGTTCATATTTGATCACTGATCCTCACAAACATCTTGTCTATTTCACATACCGCCACCTATTCAGAGACATTTTCTGCAAGCGTTTGATTAGGGCTGAGTTTTTTGCTGCGTTAATCATCCCACTGCTGGTTCCTAGGTGGTCGACAGCATGCATGCTGCACCAGAGGCCCCCCCACGGCTCTGCTTAGGCCCCGAGACAGCCTTCGCCACCTGCCTACCCAGATCCCACACCGCCACCACATCGCCCAGCAGAGACTGGCACTTCAGGCTGCCGGTAGGCTGAGTAATAGAGTGGACGATGAGCTGTATTAAATGTAAAAAAAAAAAAAAAGACTGAACGGCATGTCACTTACTATATGTTATTTTGCTCTGTCAGGCGTGACGTGTATCCAGCAGAGCCAGGGTGCGAGGGACATCTGCGTGCTGCAGCTGACGGAAGCTGGGGATGTCTTCTATCAGATGCTGAGGCCACAGGCTGCATCGAGCAAAGAGGATATTGCCACACCCACCCAGAACTCGGAGGACATTGACCAACCAACCTCAGTTCAACACCGATCGTCATTGGACACGTTGCAAAGACTCTCACAGGATATGTCGGTCCCCGAGGAAACAGATTTGGGGCAGTCAGAGTTTGAACTGGACAACGGTCAGGGTATTTCATCATCTGCATCTCGGCCTGCTGAGGCAAGTACCGCTTGTGCTGCCAGACCTAGCCTAGCCAAGGCTGGGGATAATGCTCTCCTTAAATGGAAAATCTGGCTCTTCAAGCTAGTCAGAAAGAACCATCGTAAGCAACGCTTCCCACACAACACTATCAGAGCCAGAGGTCTTTTCAATACGTCTGGTGAGACTGAGAGCCGTTGGCGAGAACCCATGGAAGAGGACAAGCGAGACAGCCTAAGACGGGAAGTCAAAGAAGCGATGAAGAGAGGGGAAGTACTGGTCCATGGTGCCACCCACCTGCCGCTGATGGAGCTGGTTTCTGTCCCAGGGCCCGTGGAGCCCTCTGCATGGACGGACGATCTAAGCCAGAGGCTGAGTGTGTCCTGGGAAGGTGGCTGGAAGGTCTGGTGGGAGGAGAAGCTGGGAATGAACCAGGAGTCAAAGATACAGGCGCTCCGCAGGAAGCGGCGGAGGCAGAAGATGGCCCGGGTGCACAACCGGATCGGGCTCTCTGGCAGCTTCACCTCCTACCAGTCTGACCCGGACGATCTCTTGTGCTACACGTCGGCTACCAGTCAGAGCGCTGCCTCCGACAGCGAGGGCACCAGTTTCTCTTTGTTTAGTGATGACCTTTCTGAACCAGGATCTTACAAAACCTCTCAAATGCGCGAAAGGACTGCTCGAGTGAATGAGGAGTACCAAAGTTCTCTGTTTGGATCGCAGGAACCCTCTCGTGGACTCATCGAGGAAGGCATCCCTAGTGCCCCTCTAGCCACGTCATCTCAGATGTCCAGTGTTTTTGCATCACAAAAAACTCCCTGCATAGGAGGCTCGTCCCAAACCTCCCTGTCCCAACTCAAAAGGAAGAAGTCTCGCATGGGCTTCTGAGTGGTAATGGATGGAACTGATTGGATTAAGTGATCAGTTTGACCTGTATTGGTATGGTTAAAGATTGCAGTGTGATAATGCAAGTGTGTGGGCTATGTGGAGTTGATGGCCATGGTTTTAATTACTTTTTTTTCAGAACAAAGGCTGTATCATTAGTAACCTTGTTTCCTAAAAACAACAAAAATATAGGAATCAAAGTTTTTAAAAATATTTTTTTATCGTTTTTTTTTTACAGCTGGCAAAAATAATAAGTTAATATCTACATAACAGTATTCACATTTTTTTGTTGTTTTTACATTATACAAATATACATTTTTTTTTTTGTATTGACATTTAGTATGTTTTTTGGACGTTTTTCATAACATGATCTTTCATTCATACAGTTGAAAAAGTATCTACCACAACTGAAATTGGCAATTTAGAGGTTTAGAAACACCTTACAGACTCACACCAATTTTCTTTTAACACCATGCAAACCAACATTACAAAACAACCTTGGGAAAAATCTAACTGGTCACCAGGCATATACTGTTACTCCTCTGCCACTCCATGATGACATTTGTACAAAACTGTGCAAAGTACATTTCCTGGGGTTACTGGTACTTCCCAGCAAAACAACAGTCCTTGTTTTATAACAGTCTATTGTACCTTGGCTGTTCTGTATAGTGGCTTGGAATGTGACAAATCCAGACATGCACCTCCAGCTATTAAAAACACAACTAGTCCAAAACAAATTTAAGTTAATTCAGCTGCCAGGTTTGTGCAAATCTGGTACATTTCTGTACTGCTTTAAGCTTGAAGATACAGTATATTGATTATTGGTAAGGGCACACAGTATGGTAACCCTTTTGTAACTCGAATAAATTAACAACGCTGTTCCACAGTTCTGTGGTAAAAAAAAACCGTGGCCCTCTAGCTGAGGTCACTGTTATAAATATTGGGGTTAAGGGTTCTAGAAGGTTGGATGCTTGTGTTTTTGGCAACGGAAGTGAAGAGGGAAGTAGGGCCCTTCGGCGTCACTACCAAGTGAACTGCTCAGGCTCTCCTCCCCTGAGCTCATGTCTTCACAGGAGTCCTCACTGCAGAAGATGACATAAAAGAACAGTTAGTCACAACAGCAGCACTTGACAGATCTCATGATCCCAAGCTTGGGTCATGTTCTCTGTTGTAAAGTCCAAGTCTCGACATGCTTATGCATGCTCTTACGTCAAGTATCCTAGGTTTGGAAACTTGCTGCTCGTACGCGATTAATCACTCGTACGTGTCGTCTTCGGTCTGAGTAATATGAGTGGACTAGACTGGGTTGAGCTACGGCACAAAAGGCTTGGCTAGCTCTGACGCAACATGGGACACGGTGACGGGCAGGAACTACATTTCAAACTTCTAATGAACACCACGCCTCAGGGAAGTGGTATCTGTTGTAAGAACTGAAACCAGGAGTGGGAATATACCAATAATTGTGTGTGTGTGACGATGAAACATTCCTTATAAAAGGCTGGGCTGAGCGTCAACAATTTGCTGGGGATTTTCCAGGTGCCACAAATCAAACGAGCGGGGTGTTTCCGTGTTGGATATTTCCTCGTTCCATCATATGAATGAATGTTTTGAATATTAAACTGTGCATTTTGTGTTTTCCCAGACATGTTTACCTTTCACTTTCATCCCAGCCCCCCTCAGGAATGGTTGGCAGTTCAGGGACGCTGTAGTGGCTGTTGTGGAGGTTTTGTGCTGTTCGCCTTGAGACTATCCACACTAGCTTCTTATTGTTGGGTTTGCTACATTCAGGAGAGGAGTAGTCTGACATACACTGGGCCACTAGGTCGCTCCAGTAGAGCAGCTCACTGTCGGCAATCTGCAAAGATAAGATTGGACACCCGTGTTACATAAGCAAAGTAGGTCAGCAGAATTTATTTGGAATGGATTTCAAGCGTCAAAATGATAGTAGTGAACCTGAGCCCAGAGGTATTCTAAGTTGACTCCATAACTACTGTCGGTCACTTGACATTAGCCTCCTTCCAGAGAGGGCAACGTTTCCGTCTGTAGTTAGTGCCATCTTTCTACTTCGGGGTGAAGGACGATGTCTAATGTTCGAGTTTCTTAGACCCACAGGTTAACAATTTACTATTTACCTTCAGATGAGTCTGGACATGGCGTGCGATTTCCAGCACATCTTCAGACTGCATGGCTTTAATCTCCAGGGTCAAGAGTGCCAGGGCTAACACTGATGGCTGAAAGAATTACACACATACTTAGACAGTTATACGATACTCAACAAGCTTGAGTCAAACCGTTGACTTCCAAGTCAATTCTTACTTTGGCTTTTGAGAAGGCAATCCGACAAAGGCAGGCTTTCAGCTGGGCCTCAAGTTTTTCAATGTTAAGAGCATCTTTCCTGTAAAAGTAGAAACATTTGACATTAGGGAGATATTGCAATGTGTGGTTTGAGAACCTAGTAATTGGCTGCAATGTTACATAAGTCTGTTGTGTTGACTAGTGTCATCTTAAATGTTCACCGGTGTCCTACTTGCACAGTTACATTATGTCAAACCAGATGAGTTGAACTACTTCCAGTTCGTCTGTTCGTTCATGTTAATTATTACCATTACATACCATCTGTAAAGTCACAATCGTCTCACCTGTCCGACGTGTGCGAGACTGTTATCTTGTGATACAAGTGCAAAAAGGTTAAGGCGGTGATGGCTTTAGAAGGGAAGTTTAGCTTCTCCGATATGATCTTCTCCATGCGGCTCAAGTCCGACACGGTGAACTTGCACTGGCTGATGCGGATGAGTTCGTTGGTGGAAGAAATGTTGCAGTCTTCTTCAACAACTTTTGCAGCAATGTGGAGACAGCTGATGCTGATGCATGCTAGATGCTTTGGTTGAATCTGCAGGAGTTGTGCAACATCCCAAAAATGTTACTGAAAGTAAATAATTGTACATGCTCCTTTTCTGTTACACCACTAGAAAATCTAAATTGTTGCCATTTTTAGCAGGCTAGTTTGAATCGACTGCCTTTCTTCGACTACTAAAGACGTACTAGTAAAAAACAACAACTCACCTTCATCATAGCCAAGAATCTATCCAGCAGGTTCACTGCTAGAACAAAGGTTTGGGTGCAATATCCAAAGAAACTGGTCAGGCTCCATAGATCTTCGACTTTACCATTTCTACATTTGGCTGAGATGCGGTCTTTCTGCATGGGGAAAAACATGTATGAAACGAATACTATTTTCAGCTGTAGAGTAACTGGTTGTTGGTAGTTATTGTTTAAACCGTGTGCGCATTTTCTTCCTAAATATGTGACAGCAAATGCATCTTACCTGATGTGTCGTGGATTCGATCAGGCTTAACCCTGTCTCCTTCGGGAGGTAATTTATCTCTTGTTCATAATTTGCTTTCAGCTCCCTCATCAGTTTGAAGGCGTCCATGTCTGGATTGGCACTGGTACAGGAATTTGAAACCACTGAAAACGGAACAGAACATGCTATTGGTAATATGTCGTCTGATTTCAACCTAGTTCTTGGGTCAAGGTTTGCCCAACCCCCTTTCTCTCAACTGGAATTTGGTGTCAGATTTCGTCGGTAAACGCCTACATACTACAGACAAAAACAACTCGTATTTTTTTCAATGGTTGAATTGCTTCTACTAATAAATAGAAGCGATTGTTTTGATTTTGCTATATCTTGGATAAAGCTAAATGTTCGTTAAGCAAGCAAACGTTGCTAGCGCTGTTAGCGGCGGGGGAGGGGTGGCTTGTCCGTTTTATTATTCTCAGCGAGTCGAATTAAAAGGACTGTTGTCATCGATATCGGAAAAATAACTTTTAATAGCTAACATAAGTGATACATATAGTTCATAATATTGCAGGTGACTAAAACGGTCTTCCTTACATATATTAAATAAGCGAAGCTGTGTTGTTGGTACAGTATAGTAGGCTACAACTAGTAGTAGGTTACAAGTGCTAGCTCTAGTCTGAGCTAGCTCTTGCTCCCAAAACAAGGGAAAACTACATCTACGTAATTCCTTATAATGTAGCACGATAATGATGAGACCGGTCGCTTTTCTTGACTCATAAATACAAAATGGTATAAAGTGCAGTTTCAATATCTCAAATTTAAAGCCCAAATTGCTTCATTTTAAAAGTATTAATCGGAAGAAGAAAAGAAACAATACATCACAAGACCACTGTACTAGTACTACAACGGACTTACATTTCTTCAAATATTTATCATTACCCACTATTAGGAATAGATTTATCTTTGTAAATAAAACAATTATATGTTGATGGACAATTACCTGTTACGGTGGGTTGGGTTGCTAGTTACATCAATATTTCTGTTCGCCCCGATAATTCTTCAGAGTTCGTATATCCTTTCCTTTTTGTTGATGTTAGGGAACGTTAACGCCCAATACTGACGTCGAGTCTGTTGTAAGCCAATCAAGAGAGGTATGATTTGCTTTGACATACCGAGAAGCATCACCCTAGTTATTTGATAACAGACGGACCCGTCAAGTGTGTAATCATTATTATTATTTCATGATTTAATTAGGTCATTCTTTTCTGTATGTTTACCTATAAGATTGGGTGGCATAGTAATATACTTGACATCCTTTGTACTAACCCAGAGCCAGGTTATGCCCGAGCCCGTCTCTGACATTTCTACGGGCCAATGATGTTGCCACTTTTTGTCCTTTCAAAAAGTCCGCCCTTTATCATCGATGTCGATTGGACTTTTGCGAAAACCCACTGTGTTACATGATTGGTTTAAATATTACTGTAGCTTTAACATTTCTAATGTTAAATTCAATACGTGATTGTGACAAGTCATGTATCGTATCTCTTATAACAACAGTCTCCATTGTTGTACCTCATCTTTTAGTGATGATCACCCATCCCTATTTGCCTTGTTTATAATTGAAAATGTCCAGAGAAGTACTCCTAAAAGCAGGCCTAGAGCAATTAGAGCTTTTTTATCTGTAATATTTTCGGTGATATTTTCTTTATGAGGTAAAATCAGGAAATGTGATTTACAGTGTTTCATTTGCAGTAAAAAGAAATTGTCCTACTAAATATAATTCTACACACAACTTACCAATTTTTATATAAATAATAACATAGAACACCAATTCACTAACTATTAGTATGAATGGATTTTTTAAATAGATATACAATAGATAGATAAAAAAGTATAGATAAATCGTCAATATTTATCTGCTGAGTGACTTACCGCCACCAGTAGGAAGGTGGGCGGAGCCATTTCCGATATCCTCACTTCCCCTCCTCGGAAGTAGAAATATCTGTCCGTTCTTTTTATTTTTTGATATCAATCTGGTAAACCCCTTTCTCCCATAATTATAAAAATGGAGACAACGATGGGCAAGTAAAAGCTCAGAATCAAATTCACCCCTTTGTTTTACTTATATTTAATGGACCGGATGATTTCCAACTGTGGTTCTTACAGCTTTGCAGGGGAGGTAAGTTAGCGTAACATCTTTTAAGCTAACTTAGCTTGCTAGCTAGCTTGAGATATGCTAACAAGCTAGCTACTCTACATTTCTGTACTAGATGGACCATGTCTAGCCATCTTATTGTTAAACATCAGAATATAAATTGCTCAAGGTATATATGATTCTCCTGTGTCAATTAGTTGGTTTTATGGTTTAATAACTATCACATTCACACCAACTAGTAAGCTAGTTGTCGACATGAATACGAAACTACCAGTGGCTAGCCATCATCATTATCGTCGGTCACTCGAACCTAGTATGACTGCCCTTTCCGCCGTTGGTCTTCAGATGGCCAACTAACCAGAACATACGACAGACTGTTTTCCTGTCATGTTGAGTGGATAACTTGCCAATGAGGTTGTAATAATAACCACTCTCTTAAAGAAAATAAGTCAAGGCTTTAACTTGTTAATTGTCTAGACTAGTTAGTAAGTAAGTAAGACTTTATTTATATAGCACATTTCATACAAGAATTGTAGCTCAAGGTGCTTTACATAAAATGAATAAAAACAATAATACAAGTGATAAACAATTAAAATAAAAATCCCAATAAGATCGTTAGAAGTTAGTAACACTAGGTTGACCATGTTGCCTAATTGTACACAGTTCATTCAGCAAGAATGCTCCGAAATGCATTGCCAATAGTTTGTCTAAGATGCTTAGCCTCACATTATGACTGACTTCAATTGACTGCTTAGTGGAGCAGTTTTCAAAGGTGTGTTTCTCTGTTTCAGGTAGCTGTATCCAGTGGGGAGGTAGGCGAATCCAAGGGTTGTGATGAAGTTTGCAGAACCCTTGGAAAGCCAGAGGCTGTCTTTTCTTTTGGAAAAGGCAGCCTCTAGGGAAGCTAAGATGTGGAAGGTGTATGTGCCAAAGAAAGTACCCACCCAGGTTGGTTATTTTCAAGTTAAAGTTCAGTAGGCCTACATTGGAATTATTGGACCTGCGCCTCTCGACCCCTTTCCTAGCAGTCCAACTTCAGTTCTATATGGTGCAAAATCAAAATTTCAACATTAGTAAATCCCAAACATGCCTTAAATTACATTCTTAAAACCAATATAATATAATAGAAAGTCACTTCTAATAATGTAAAGAAACATGATGCTGACAGGATTTTGGAGAGAGACGTTATGGTTTGTTATTTCATTATATTAATGTAATCTGTAATGTAATGTTGCAATGTAATTTGGCCAGCGTGCTCTAATCCCTTTTCAGCACCTGCTTTTTCTGTGTCAGAGGGGTAAGCAAGTTAACAGGATTTCAAATGGATGCCTGACTGTTAATCGTATGCTCCCGCTGACTCACTGCAGCAGGTTCCATCTATCTCGTTAAATGTGTAGAAAATCGATGGCTTGTTACTTGCACTGTCAGACGTGCTACTCTGTTTAACATCAATATATTGTGAGTTAAGTACGAGACTGTTACATAGATCCGTGACCTAGATTCACAAGGACGTACGAATGTACATGTGAGCACGAGTGGTATTTCTTGTCGAACAGCAACATGGTGCTAAGTTCAGTGTTTCAAAACTCTGTGCTCGGGTCACTGAGTTTTGTTGATGTTAATGGTCTACCCAACCCCTGTCTCAGAAGAGAACGTTTTTGTGAGGGGTGGGGAGGGGGTGGTGGTGTCATATTACAGGTAAGCAGGTTCAGAAGGTCAGTTGAGTTGTGACCCTGACATGCCATATGTCAGGTTAACTGATTCAGGGGTTTACTTCCAAGTCAGTACTGATCAAGCTGAACGGGAAGGGAATGTTGGCAGTTAACCTATTTGCTTGTTTCTATATTGGTTCTGTACTTCAAATACTTATGTGTCTTTAATACCAGCTGACCTCCCTCTCCAGGGCCAGAAGCAAAACTTTTTGTTTAAAACTTACTGTGCCCTTCCATTTAAAATGTTTGCTAATGTTGTCTACAGGTCCAGGATACAGACATCTCCAATGACCAGCGTGATGAAGCTGTCCGCTGGCTCACTGCCTTGCACAGCAAGCTCCACCTCTACCCTGAGACCCTCTCCCTGGCCATCAGTATTTTAGACAGGTTTTTAGCATCTATAAAGGTAAAGACAACTGATTTTTAACAGATAGCTTTAATACCTACTATCAATTGAAGATCCCCCATCTATATGGTTAGTTTTAATTTGTATAACTTGCATAATATTAATTGCATGAATAGACTTCTTGCCAGCAATCTGTTCGCCAAGCCAAGATGTAAAGAGGCACTAGAATGAAACATTTTGACCTGAAGGCAGACTGCTCTGCAAAGTTATGTTTGCTTGATTGTGAGAAGATAAACACTGGAAAGCAGTTTCAGAAAGGGCACGTTGTTTTTACTCCTGGAGAGAGAAGCTGTCATGTCATTTCCTGTATCTGTCCTACTTCTTAAGAAGCCATGCCAGGCTCTGCTAACCCAGGATAGAGAACATTTTCACCCAGTAATCCTTCCGTGTAAACAGACGGACCTTCCAAGGACAACAACTTTATAATAGATAATATCATTTATAATATATTTAATCATATATTTCTATATTTCTTAAAATGATGATTCTGCTAAAGTATCATCATTAGTATAATATACGTTATTATAGAAAGTGATGAGTTTCAGATTGTTTATTAGGATTGGGTCCTAAATATGCTAGGATGAACAAAATCACCTAATTTGAGGATTGGAATGTAGAATAAGCCTATTCATTGTTATTGACAATTAATTGTTTGAGAATGGTGATGACCAACAGTGTCTGTCTGGTCTCAGGCCCGTCCAAAGTATCTGCGCTGCATTGCCATCGCCTGCTTCTTCCTGGCCACCAAGACCAGCGAGGAGGACGAGGTGAGCCTCTTACGTTTGACACACTTTTGTATATCCCAAATCTGGAGCCAAGTCCAAAAAATACACAGCCTGTGTTTCTCATGCTGAAAATACACCAGCTGGAATGATGGCAAGCTCTAAAGCGGTTGGCGAGTTTGGATTGAATGCTGTTGCTGTTATTTAGGTTTATTTATTTCCTGATTTTGTGTGTTTCTTTTTTTTTTTTTTTGCAGCGTGTTCCATTGCTGCAAGACCTGGCCAGCACCAGCAGCTGTGGCTGCTCTCCATCAGAGATCCTGAGGATGGAGAAGATCATTCTGGATAAGCTGAGCTGGGACCTGCATGCTGCTACACCGCTGGAGTTCCTCCAAATAGTGAGGCCCACTGGCACCTCTATGTCTTCCTAGCCTCCTACAAATGTATTCAGTAAAGAGAAACAACTGTCTCTTCATAATAATGTGACTGGAATCTGTGGTTTTAGAACTTGTATTTTTTTCATACTAAGATATATTCACGAGCGAAGGAAATTTGGACTCCTGTTTTGTACCAAATCATTTCATTTTGAACCATTTTAATGTATAGTCTCTTGGTGAAGGTGTCTTTCAGCCGTATCTCTCATGGAAAGGTCAGTATGTGACATGTCGCCTCATGCTGTCCCCTCCAGTTCCACGCGATGGTGCTGTCCTGCAAGTCCCCGTTCTTGGTGGGGCTCCTGGGGTTGAATCCTTCCCAGCACATGGCCCTGTTGACTCAGCAGCTGCACCACTGCCTGGCAGACCACACCCTGCTGCAGTTCAGGGGCTCCATGCTGGCCCTGGCCCTCATCACCCTGGAACTGGAGACATGCTGTCCGGACTGGCTGGCTCTTACCATCGACCTGCTCAGGAAAGCACAGGTACATGTACACACAGTCCCTGCTCCTCCTCCCATATCCCTGTTCATGTTTCTATTCAACCAGGTGGCTATTGAGAATATATTGCTAACTCTTTTTTTTTAAAATTGGTTTCTAGATTGATAGCTCACAGTTAATCCGCTGTCGAGAGCTGGTGGCACATAGCCTGTCCACATCCCAAGCTTCCCTGCCTCCCAACACTGTTTATATCTACCAGCCTCTGCACCAGAGCCTGGTTCCCCGTAACCGGGGGAGCCCTGTAGCCCCCCACAGGGCCCCCCTAGCCCCGGCCACAGCACCTGCCCAGGAACCACCCAGCAGGGCTGGGGGGCCGCACGGGGCCTCTGGTACCACCACCCAGCTGGTTACGCTCAAGCCCTACCACCACCCCCATCTCCACCGCCCCCACCAACAAGTCCACCGGCGCTGCAAGCATTCCTCGAAGCGGAAGGTGGAGGAGATGGAGGTCGACGACTTCTACGACGGGATCAAGCGCCTCTATAACGAAGAGAGCGTCCAGGAGGGGGCGGCAGCCGGGGAGGGGCACGGGCTGGGGTGCGGCGTCCTGCTGGTTTGGCAGGAGGGCAGCACCTCCCCCTGCCCCCCTCTGCAGCCAGTCAGTGTCACCTAGAAAAGAGAAAGAAAAACAAGGCCTTCTCTTTATCCAAATGGGCTGCTTAGAGTTAGAGGAAGAGGAAAAGTGTTCAGCACATACGAGCATGAATGTCTCCCCAGACTAGATTGAGCCCCAAAAAAAAAGACATGGAAAAAAAAGCTGCTACTTCATATCTATTTGTTGAACACAAATATAAAAGGTAAAAAAAAAAAAGATATATATTAATTCAAAATGTCCATCAAAGAAGTTTTTTCTCAGTGTTTCTGACTAATGTAAAATGTCGGTGTGTCAACTTATCTCTGTCAACTCTAACCACTTCTGACTTTCAATATATACATGTTGTTTTTCTTTAGCTTTCACCTCTTCCACTGCATGTTGTCACTCTCCACATCACAGTCACCTTAACGTATATTTGAATGTAGGAAATGTTGCTTGTATAGATGGATGGTTGTGTGTTTGACCAAGTAGGACAAGTGATAGTGAAGTGCAATTTCTTGTAAGATTCTCTCATATTAATCCACCCACCCCCATACACACACCTCATCCTCAACTTTGCTTTAGTACAATATTACACAGATTGGAATGTTTCTGTTACTAGTTAACAGTCTGCATTACATTTGAATTATTTAAATTAAGCAATATAATGTTTTGGATTGGGCCAAACCAGTTTGTGCATTACGATGAAGAAATACCCATCTGAACACCATACTACCTTACCCCTATGTGTTATAAAAAAACAAACACAAAAAACGTGAGGAAAAAAAAACATGCTTGTTTTACTTTTAGCAAAAAGCTCTTTTCTGTTCTGGGGTGACAACTGCCTCTACAGTGCTGAACACCTTGTGGCATCAATAAAGACAAAGTGCCCAAATACGTTATTTAAATGGTCCCTACTTCTTGTTGACTTAACATGATGACAATGTGTTTGAACAATAGTTGGTCTCAGCATTGAAGGCCTAGTATTTTAAGTTTTAGAAAGTTGCAAACGAACAGGAGCACCGACTATACTGTAGTATAGTGTCACAACACTCCGGCTTAGCGTTAAAAATATACTTTAAATAGGTCTATAGAATATATTCGTTTTGTACGAACCTCTACACGGTAAAAAAAAAAAATCAATGTTATATGTTGTACTGCATATTTGCTCGAACAACATCCGGAGGTTGCGTTTCAGGTAAGCAGGTACAGGTGGAGTTAAAGTTGTCCATGGGTGGAGTTTAACTTGGCGCAGCAACAATTCACAGAGCGAACTTTGAAACTTGGTGCGAACTTACGGCATGGCTACTGATTTTACTCAAGATTCGCTTTTGGGCTTTCTCCAAAGTAACGGCGGAAAGGTTAAAAACTTGGAGCTGTTGTCTCATTACCAGACATTCCTGCGGGACCACGAAAACAAAGGGCAGAACAGGGAGATGTTCAAAAAGTTTGTCAACTCCGTAGCTGTTGTAAAGCAAGAGGAGGGAGTGTCATATATTGTTCTGCGGAAGACATATTTGCGGCTCGCTGGAGACTTCAACGCACCAAAGACTGGTCGAAAGCCTGAGCAAACGGTGAGGGGGAAAGAACGATCACCGCGGGCTGAGGGAAACCAGGACGCGTTTCTTGGTTTGACCGAGAGCCATGTCCAGACAAAGTCGCAGAGGGAATTGCATGTTCCGCATAGCAGTACCAACCAAATCAACACAGCTCAATGTTTGCCGGTGGCAGGAATTCTGAACAACAACAATGTGGATACAGTTAACTTTGAAAAGCCAATTCAAAACTCGTCTCCGTATGCGTGCGGCCGCGCACTACCACAGATATCCAACACAGAGGAGCTATTCCCATGCAATACAGAACCTAAAGTATCAAAACAGGGCGAGAAGAACTTTAAAGCAGAGCCCGTTAAAAGAGCCTCGAAGCTACCAGAACTGTGTAACAAACTTAAGTACGCTGAGGCTACACTTGGCCAGCCAAAAGAACCAATTGCTCCAAATATCCTACACCCACATGCGGTGGAGTTGGAGGAATCTCCTCTTCAACAAGTCGAGCTGCATGCAGTCCCTAGGCAGGTGCCCAGCAATGGAGCAAAGGATCACGGGAGGTCTAACGCAGCAGCAGCCCCATGGCCATTGCACCCTACGCTCGAACACGCTAGTAGAATCTCAACTTCATCCCCCTGTATATCTGCCAGGCCTGCCGCAAAATACCCACATGCTCAGCCTGACTCGGCACTCACACGTAGCAATGGTAGCATTGCCGGTCACAGACCACAGGAGGTGGAGAGTGGAGCCGCTTCACTGGTTAACTCTCAGCCTCGTCACAGCAGCCTGCCCCTGGAGGAAGGCTACCACAGTCCTCCCGCTGCTGCTCCTGGGTACGTGGACCTCCATCACATCCACCACCAGGCAGTTACTGGGTTATCTTCCAGCCGGGTCAGTCTTGTCCCTTCCTCGACAGGCTCCCCTGAGTGGCCACAGGGCTCGTCTGTCGGGGAATGGACGAGCGATGAGGAGCTGGACTCCAGAGGTCCCTCTGGTGAGCAAGGGTTTAAAGTTCACAGCATGCTCCATCGCGCCGAGCAGGCCAGAAGGCTTTCTCTCATGCATCGCACGGAGAGGAATGGCATGGCGTGGCATCACTCAACGGGCGATCTCGACACCCAGAATATCTCTGCCATGTCGTCATGGAATCACTCTGCCAGTCATCTAGACAACCAGGAGTCCTCTTCATCAAGGCATCACTCCATGGGGAATCTCCATGACGACCAGGTGGAGCCGGAGGCAGGCCAACCCGGGATTACGCCGGAGCCAGTGCTGCGACCCTCTGTCCGGCGCCTCAAGAGCAAACTCCGCAGCCGCATGTGCCGCAGCCTGGGGGCCGATCTGGACCAGCCGTTCACGGAGGACAGCACCTCGGCCCGCCACAACAGGCTCCATCTCCTCTCCACCTCCCTTAACTTCCGCTACCCCTTCTCTACCGGCTCCTCCACCCCCCCGCGGACCAACAGCCACAGGGACCTGGCCGCGTCCCCCGCCCCCAGCGGCAAGAGCTTCTCCTCCAGCGGCAACGTTCACGACGGCAGCTACTTCCACAGGCAGGCCCTGGTCCCCCTGGAGTCCAACGAGCACGACTGGCTTGTGAGGGGAGCCGCGGGCACCTGGACCGAGATCTACTCCCTCTTCAGAGAGGAGCCCAGCCTGCTCACCAAGAGGGACTTCGTCACGGGATACACCGTGCTGCACTGGGTAGCCAAGCACGGAGACCACAGGGTCCTCAACACACTCTGGTACGGCGTCGATAAGATGGGGATGGCTTTTGACATCAACTCCAAGACCACGTGCGGCTACACGCCGTTGCACTTGGCTGCTCTCCACGGCCACAAGATGATGATCCGCCTGCTGGTGCACAAGTTCAAGGCCAACGTCTCCCTGAGAGACACCAGCGGGAAGAAGCCCTGGCAATATCTCGGAGGCAATGCCCAGGGAGATCTGCTGCAGCTTCTGGGGGCGCCGCTAAGGGCTGGAGGCGCCACCGGGGCAAAGTTCACCACGCCGACCACTCCACTTTCCTCTGTTGAGCGCCTAGCGACCCCCTCCGGAGCTGTGAAACGATCCGCGTCCATCGCTGCTTTCCTGAAGCCCAAGTCTCTGTCGAGAAGCACAGGCCTCCACTTGGAGTCCTTTATGTGAGAGTGAGTGACTGGACCCACCACCAAGCCTAGGCCTCTGCTGGGAATCTGGGTGGTCTTACACCTGACTGGTTTTACGACTCAGAAACGGTTTGACTTCTGTGGTTCAAATATTTCTCCCTCCATTGATTAGTAGGTGCTGACCGCTCATGAACTGGAGTCCTACATGAACTTTCCGTATTTCAAGGTTCAAATGTAGAATTAAGGAGCGGAAACTGGAAAGCTGCCATGTTTTAATGGGAAAAGGTATTTTAAAAAGTATGTCACGTTTGCGGCTTCGTCTTACTGACTTAATATCATCATTGTTTACAAATTAGAATTTGGCGGATTATCACAGGAAATTTTATATGCACCCATGTTTTATTTTTCTCTGTCCTCAGGCACTCTTTCTGTATCAGGCACCAATGTGATTATGTCATGGTAAACGGCTAACACAGTTAATGTTTAACCTATCCTTGATTTGACCTCACACAGTGCAAGGCTATGGAGTGTACGAAACGCCTTCAAAGGCTGGTGGGGATACTGTCAGACATTGACTGACAATGGAGTGTGGGAGAGAGGGAAGTTTTAGCCGGGATAAAGCCTCTTTCCCCGCCTCTCCCTCTCGGTATGCTGGCTGTCAGCCATGAATGTGGTGTTCCGGTGGAGGGTCAAAATGAAAGGCCTGTTGTTGGAGCTCCTGGGCTGGTCCATGTGGGACTTGATGAGGCATGTCGGGGGAAACGTGTCCTTTGTGTTGCTTTTTACGGCTCTTCAATAGAGCTTCCAGTTGCCTGGCTGGAGAAGGACACCTTATTGGGGGAGATGAGTTGATAATGGCACACTCACTCTCATCTTCAAAATACGGAACAGCTTGAAAGTATGGTCCCTCATATCTTATCTCTTATCTGGGTGTATTACTCTTCTTGAGGACATGTTGGTACTTGTCACTGGGTGTGTTTGGTTGAATTAATACAGTATTTATTTTGTTGTAAAACCTGTCAGGACTTTGCGTCAGTTAGGTAACATGCCATCATGTCACCCTGTCTTACTGTATGAATAAAGGCACCTAATTGTATCTGAATGGCCGTTTGTTTTTGAGGTACTTCACTGGTGGCTAAGTATAAAATAAATTCTATCCATTAGTACACTAGTTCTCATCCACACTACAGGCTACATCAATAGCACTTAACCCACTGACGCTACTAATTTCATATCATCCAAGAACACCTCAAGAATATCCATGGTCTTGACCTGTTTTTCTCGTCTTTAAAGTGAGCTGAAAGGGTGAAAATGGACTAGCACCAGCTAGTCTAGTAAAAAATAAAAATGTGTGTGCTCACCCCTGAGGGTATTTGCAGTCACCAAAATGTCAAGAGTGCACTTCTTAAAAGGTTAAAGAAGTAAGACAAGAAACGCTGGGCTAACCAACTTTCGTTCATCAGTAACAGATCCGCATTGTTAGAATAGTCAACCCAGTCAGCACTCGCCTTCCCATCACTCCTATATAGTCTACAGTATGTGTAAATGTATGTATTTAAGGACCTTGAATTTGTTATTAAGTTACGTCACCATACTCAAATCAACATCTCATAACACACATAGAAATGATTAACTAGGCTATCACCCAGCTATTGTATTACTAATGTGCCAAAGGCCATAGCCTGCTTAATAATACTTTGTAGCAGTTCGTCCATTACCAGCACTTACCATCTTGAAACGCTAGACAGGTCTTCCAACTTCAATACTGCAGCAACAAACTAGCACAGACGAGCAGTATGAAATCTAAGTCACTGTGCAGTTTTTTTTCACAAGTTTGTTTAGATAATTTGCATATAGTATCACCTGTTTTAAATTGGAGAACAGATGCTTCATTTGAATTGTACATTCAGTGGAAAGAAATGGCATATTTCCTGACAACACAGAACCTATTATGTGGTGCAGATATCAACCATAAATAGACAGTAGTAGAATGGTTGAGGCTCATTCTGTGATCATGTTCAAGGTACATTCTGACTTGAGTTGTGCGGTTGGTCAGAAATTATTAAGATTACATTTAAAAACATCAAAACTACACTAAGGCTCTTTTTAAAAAATAGATTTATTTTGCAAACTGAGGATGTTTTTATAATGGTCCTCGTTCTCCGCAGTGTCATAAAGCAAATATTGAATCAGGTTAAGAGGAAATTCACCAGTCAGATACAATTGTCAGACACCAGTATTTATAATTTCCCCTTTACTGATGAGTTCATGAGGCAAATATACCTGTGATCCATATATTTGTCTGGGATTTTTTTTTTTTAAGTGCTCTCAACAGAATAATACAATTATACTTTTTGGGGGTAGGCATAAAACAGTGTAGGAAGCAGCCTGTTACGGCAACAAACTCAACTCCATACCACAGCAAGTCATAAACATCTTTTTGTGTAATTTGTGCTTCAAAGTGTCTGTTTTCATTGACTTGCAAGAAAATAGTCATGTGAGTGATTTGTTGTTTTGCGTTGTGCTAGTGAGACAGCACAGTCAACAACCCCAATCTGTCCAATCAGGCTGAGGCAAAGTTTCCTCACCTTCTCTCAAAGAAGCCAACATTCAAACATTTAATTTTTTTGTGTTTATACTCTAAATAGTCAAAATGTTAAGACGTTGGATCAATACATGCAGTCATGTAAAGTATACTCAGTTCTCTTGGTACATAAATAATACATGTTGTTGATGATATAGCTTTCTTAGCTATTCTTTTAGTGCTGAAAGTAGAAATATTTTATGCTTCGTCTGGGATAATAATGAGTGAGTATGCTAGTTTGCTTCATCAAGAAATGGGTCCTAATCAGTAGTCAATCTGCAAAAAAAAAGGTGCTAGGCTGTAGAAAAAATGGCAGTAGTAGTCTTTAAAATGGTATATGGTGAATAACATCTCACACCTTTTTTTTACACTTGCACAGTTAATAGTGTCTAAACTTGAAATATGCTCAAAATTAACACACTTCAACAGTGTTTCACTCACTGCTGGGACAAATTCATGCTGAGGTGAAATCGGGAACAGATATGTGAAGAGTAGTAAATACATAAATAGAGGCACATCTGCAATTCAGCACTCATGGACCGCAGCCTGCGAAGACAACTCCCCTTTTGTGGTTGCCGTCTGTGTACAGTGAACAAGGTGACTTCCTTCATTTCAGGCTTCTCTATCCTAAGGTACGTTTGTCTAAATAGCCTTGTGATCATGTCGGAGAGGTATCTTTCTCATCAAGTACGAACCCTTTCTGACTGCGACCGGTGGGTCAGAGTGATGTCACGGTGGTGGAACGAACTGTGTGGGTGTGGCCAGGGCCGGTGGCAGTGCTAGACGGAGGGGAGATGTGGTGTTCTGGAGGGAGGCTTTCCGACAGCCTTTTCACTTGCTCCTCCCCCTGCCGTATGAGCTCGTCCAGGTGGCGCTGGCGAATCAGGAGGGCCGGTTTCATGCGGACAAAGTGCTGGTAGTCTCGGAGCTGCGGCCCGCTCAGGTAGCCGCCCAGGATGTCCAGAACCACACGCTCTCTGCGGTCCAGGTTCTCCTTTAACTCGCGGGCATCCTCTTGCTGACTGCACAGCTGTTGGCGCTTCTGCTGCAGGGAATCCTGGGAAACGGTGTACAGACAATGGGGAGAGAGGTAAGCACTGGAATGCTACGCTAATGCTAACATAACCAGTCTATGAGCATTTGTGTATACCTGGCTCCCTCTGTTGGTGGCAATATAACATCATTTAAACTTATGTTTGAGCCTACATTGTATAGAGCCAGTAATTGGCACTCTTTTACTAAATATGTCATAATACACCACTGTTTAATCTACAAGCAACTTCAGGTCACATTTCCATTCCATCCCTATGACTCACAACCTGGGAAGTGACCTCCTATGTCCTCCTAACTCTTACCCGGAGACCGATGTCCTTGTATCTAGAGATAGGAACACCTGTTTACACGGGCACTATCCACAGTGCTGTTGAGGAAGGAAGTGACTGACTTCCCCATGACTAACACTAACCAAACACTTCTGTCATGACTGGAGAGGCTAAGGTGCACCCAAGACAACACTACGAGCTCACCAGATAATGACCCAAAACGTAAATATGAGCTTGGTTGACTGAGAGCGACTGAATTCCTTATACAGCCTCTTCTTAACTGAATCGTCTGTCATTTATGAGAGGGCCATGTTTGAGTGTGCGTGTCCACGTATGCGTCTGTGCGCGCGCCTCACCCTCCCCTCCGAGCTGTCCTCGTTCTCCCCCTGTCGATCGAGCGCCGAGAGGGAGTTGTCGATGCGGGCGAGTCGCCCGCACAGAGACAGCAGCAGGTTGACAATCTTGTCCAGGTCACCGATGAACATGCGGTACTTGTCACGTTGGTTGGGCTTGCAGCGCTCCTGGATCAGGGCGTCCATGTCACTGCCGAGGATCCGGTAGCGCGCCTGCTCCTCGCCCAGTTCCTGCCTCTCGCCGCGCAGCACCGCCACGCTCAGTGCCAGCGCTTGCAACAGCTCTACCTACAGGGCGGACCATTATGAGCACAATTACAGTTTCAGACACCACAGGTAGAAAAAGGCCTTCCATCTAGAGGTGTGTTTCTGTCTTTCGCACCACAACAAGTTGTCACTATCCCGAATGAAACTGTCGAGCTTAGAGTTATGAAATCTTCAGTCTTTCTGAAAACCCCCCCAAAAACTCTGGAGAAATATTTTAAAATCATGATGAAGGAAGGTGGAGATAGAGAGGGAGGACAAGAACAGGTGCGGACCTTCTTCTGGTTGAGGTCTGCCTCCTCCTCATCCAGGTCTGTCTCCATCTCTCGCTCCGGGACTGGCACCTGCCCAGCAGAGCAACCGCCATCTGGTTTCCTGTCAGAGCACAAATTTGAGACACACCCGTCGATCTCTGAGACACAACTAATAATCGCAACACATTTCAGTCACAAAAGAACTCCTTGTTACAGACGCAACAACAGATAGGGTGAACTCGCGGAATGAAAAGAAACCATTTTTTAAGGGTGAACGTCATTTGTTTCCCACTGGGAGGTATTGATTTGTCACTCACACGCACATACTTACGCACATTCACACGCAAACACAAATCACCACCCTACTATCAGGAATGTGCACAGACTTGTTTTGTTTCATGACTGGCCTATTTTGTGGGACAGGCAGAATGCTGAGAACTGCATTCCACAGGAGAATCAGGCCATACATAATCACACTCCGGCTAATCCAAAGACATAACAGAACCGTGGATCATCCACTGTTAGTCAACTGGATTTATAACCTGTCACACCCCTACACCAATGTGGCTCCTTGGTATCCCTAGAAACTACCCAAACTCACAATACTCAATACTTTTTTGAATAAAAAAAAATGTTTTATGTTAAAGGTTTCTTGTATATGAGCATGTTATCAAGTATGAAATATTTATAACATTATACATTTGTATTAGTTTAGGCCTGTGTTAAAGCAATGTCACAGGGAGCTTCACATAATCCCATAGAACTGCACCTGAACCAACCTAAAACCTTTAAACGAGACACCAAGAAAAAACACCTAGGAAAACTCCTGTTATCCTTCTAAACAAATAATTAAGTTTCCTTCAGCTACGAATATTTAAAATACTTTAAAAAGTGGAAGAAAATTGAGACGTAACCGTAACGTGCTATCAATCATGCCAGTAGGTGGCAATGTTGCCAAAGGCTGATAATCTGATGTTGGCAGATTCGTTTTTTCTCACTGGTTCTCTCTCTGTCTATGTGTATCTGCCTGTTTGTATTTCAAAAATAATTCTGTAGCAAACACAACATATTAATGTCATGACATCGAAACACACTCAGGGAAAACCAAATACACAACATTGGATTACTTTTGATGTTTGGAAATCTTTCCCCCCTTGAATTATATATTTTTTAAATTCAAAATTCACCATGAATAGAAATGCTAGGAGCTTATTATTAATTAAAACACAACATTGAGCTTTGTTGGGTCTATTTCAAAGTTCTGATAGAAACCACTCCACTGCTGTAATGATCTAAACACCAGAGGCATAGGAGGTTGAGATAACCAACAAGTGATATTATGGTCCATTATGTAATTAGATTCAACAAAAGCTCTTTGTGTGTTCATTGACGTCTGATCTATTTTTAAGACTGATCATACAGTTCTGTAACACAAACTGAAATCCCTACATGTACTTATTCCCAGATTGCCTCAGCAGTAACCAGACGACACCTTGGCTTGTCACGCCCCGCCTCACTCACCTGTCCTCCAACCAGCTGCTCCCCCTACGTTGCCATGGCTCCCACCCGCCCGTGTGATTGGGGAAGATGTCCTCCATCAGGTCCAGGGTGTTCTTCCCCGCCCAGGCATCCAGGAGAGGGGAGAGGGACCTGTCCCTGGACACCAGTTGCCTGGCCAGGGCCTCCACTCTCTGCTCCTCAGCAGACCTCTCTCTCCTGGACAGCAGCTGGGACTCCAGTCCCAGGCTTTCTTGGGCCTCGCAGGCCGCAGTGCTAGGGTCCTCCTGCTGGAGGCTGTTGGGGGCCTGGGGCTCTGGCTCTGGTGTGAGACTGCGCACGGGAGGGGTAGGTAAAGGGGGGGTGGGTGCTACGTGAGGGGAATGCCCTGCCTCCTGACTTCTCTCTGAACCCAGGATATACCGCTCCTCGGAGCTGCATGGATAAAACACACAAACAGTAAAAGAAGGAGAGTGGAATGTCCGCCTGTTCAAATCTCAAGTATATTTCCCTTTCAAAACACTTCCTCTGACAGATTCAACTTCAGTTTATTTTCAGACACTGAGCCCCGGCGGTGTGGAGAGCCATAAACCGACATACCTGAAGTTGTCCTGTCGCTCATGCCACGCCTCTTCCTCCCAGACTGGCGGGGGAGGCGGGGCTATCTCAGCGGGTGGCGGCGGGGGGAAGTCCTCCGTGATGTCGGTCTCTCTGAGCGGCAGTGGGGGAGGAGGCGGGGAGGGGGGCGGCGGCTCCTCGAGGAACACCTCGTCGTAGTCTTCGCCCGTGAAGGCGGGGGGAGAGGCCGCCTGGAGGCCGGACTCGGAGATCCGCAGGGAGGGGAGGCTCGTCGGGGCGTAGGGGTTCTGATCGGGTCGGCTGAAGGAGACCTCGAGGGGAGGGAGAGGCTTCCTACTTCCCGTCCTGTGAGGTGGGGGTGGGGGCGGGGACGGGGTGGTCTTTGGCGGTGGGACGGGCGTCTCGAGGCAGAAGTCCTTCAGCGTCTCCTCCGACGTGCTGGTGTCACTGGAGATCTGTCTGGTCAGATCTCCCCGTGACCCTCGTCTCCCTTCGGCTGCTGGGCTGGCAGTGCTGCTTCCGGACTCTCCGCCCCTCTGGCTCTCTGGGCTGGTGGCGGCGGTGCCATCCTGAGGCAAGCAGGGGAAGGCAATCGCATCGAGGTTAGCCTGGCTCAGCCTCTCGCTGGCCTGCCAGTCCACGCTGGCGGAGGTGCCGGGTGGGGAGAAGGGGCAGGGGAGGCCCACGGAGGCGGCCAGGCCCGAGGCGCTTTGAGCCCGCTGGCGGTCGGCGCTCCTCTGCCTCTCCCTCCTTATCACGGGGGTGTTGCTCTGAGACGGGCCCTGGTTGAGCAGGTAGCGCTCCATGCGCTGCTGGGACATGGACACGCACCCTTGCCTCTGGCCCTCCGCAGACCTGGGACACACACACACAGCGAGTTGAACATTTAGCATTTGGAAATCGTTTCTGGCTTTTTTTTTGAGAGTTTTTGTGGCCAGTGATTCCAAAGAGCTGCTCTACAACACAATTCAAAAATAGCAGGGAGCAACAGGGAGCAATGTCAAGTCGACTACCACCACTGACCTATTAAGGAAGGCACCAGGGAAATATTGCCTTAAAAGTCAAGTCTCTTTTTCAAAAACAAAATTGAGTTCCCATCATGAAGGAAGTGTTTCGTGGAGGAAAAAAAAGAGAGATTAAGCTGGAATCTACCGGGAGTAACTAAAAGGAGAAAGCAATGCTCGATGATGCAGGGTGTTGATGAAAACGAGAGAAGGAGAACTGGAGGAGCAACACATACCTGGCAGCTGAGAGGGCGACCAGTCCAGGCTCCGTGGAGAAGATCCCAAACATCTTAAGTTCTCCGGACAGGACGTCCTGGAACACAAAATTGCTGGAATATTAGGGCCGGGGGGTGGGGCATCAGAACTAGGGGTCTGGTGTTTCAGAACGTTTTATTTCTTTTCAAACCCAAAATGTAAGAAAAACATTTTTCAACGTGGGTTTATTGTTCTGTGGGACATGTTGGCAGATCGTTCAGGTTAACAGAGAGGTATTGACTTCTATTTGAGGTCTATTGGAGATGAAGGTTATGACACTGCGCTGTGTATCAGCAGGCAGAATGAGTGTTCATATCCCCAGCCATAATGACCTCGCCGGTCCTTTCATGATCATGAAGTTACCTCCAGCACTAGAGATCTCTCTAGGGCTGGAATACCTCCACGGTGTGGTCATTTGTGGCTGGGGTTTGGCGTCAGAGCTCGTGAATCACGGCATTATCTCCCCTCCTGGTATGTGCTGTGAGAATGCCTGTGAGGCAGTCACAAGACCTCTCCAAGTGAGATCACCAAGTGCCCTATGCCCCTAGGTCAGCTGACTGCTCTTCTCATGGGAGCCGTGGGATCCGTTGGCCAACGTCGCCTGTGCTAGATCGGATGGAGTCACCTGCTACCTTCTGGAAACCCCCCGAGCCAAGGTGGGTCTACCACCTCACTCAGAGTCCATATTGAATAGAGACTCCCTTATTCCACTGCCCACATCCATAAAACAACCTTGAAAATACCCAAACTTTTCTAAAAGAGACAAACACCAAAGCTATATAGACGTTGGTGTTTGAAAGCCTCCAACGGAAGCCCCTCACTGGATAACCGTTTCTTCATACCAGAGTGGTGAGGGAGCAGGGGCAAGCATTCCTATGTATGTCCGTGTTTATGCGAGAGTTCTAACTGGTTTTGGGAAGGAGTGGTGTAGGGGGGAGGATAAGTGTCTGTTCTGTCCCCACCAGCCCTTCCCGCTAGCAACAGTTATCTAGCCGTTGAGTCCCATCAAGTTTATCACTCTGATCTGACAGCGCCCTGATTCCAGGGGAAGGCTCACTGGCACCACACAGGAAGTCAGAGGATTCTAGGTATTTCCTGTGGGACAGTGGGTAAGGGCTGCCTGCAGCCATCCATCCCTAAGTAGAGGCAAAAACGCTGACAGGGGTCAGGGGTCAACACAAAGGTCCCCCTGGACATACAGTGTATTTACTGTTCATTTACAATCTTACACCAAGACCACATACCTGATATGACACCAACAGTGTCCACCAAATGGCAAAGTAAACAATCAAATTCAAAGTTCTACTACTAACCTACAAATCTCTGCATGGATTGGCACCACTGTACCTCTCCGGTCTCCTTGCACCCTATTGCCCCGCAAGGACACTTAGATCTCAAGATGCCGGCTATCTGGTGGTTCCCAAAATTAAGAAAAAAACAGCTGGAGGTAGGGCGTTCTCATATAGAGCGCCTCTTCTCTGGAATAAACTACCCGTCTCAATTAGGGAGTCTGATACTGTTTCGACGTTTAAAATTAGGTTAAAAACGTTATTGTTTAGTAAATTCTACGACTGTTAAAGGTAAGTATGTTACTAGTTGGAGGCAACGGGGGACGGGTTGTTTCCATCCTTATTCTTTAAGTATAACTTATTTTAGAGTTCTCTTCCCCTGGAACAGATTTCATGTTCCAAATGAGGGGGGCTGTCGCTGTCTTGGTGTGTGGGGTTGCATCAAATTCCCCTTTTTTGCTCTGTTAAATTGCTGCACCAGTCCACACTTGACCGGTGGGGATCTCATTCTATTATGACTGTAACTGTTAGCTGCTCCTGGCATTCTCTAATCCCTGCTCTCCTCTCTCTGTCCCCCCCCCCACACACATCCCTTGTGGTGTGGGGGGTTTGAGTTGTCAGCACCTGCCTGGTCGTCGGTCAGCCAACGCTGGACCTGGTCGCGAGTCTCCCGGTCCTGTCCTACATCTATAAAGTTGAATAATGGATTTTGGTGTTTTAAAAACCCATCGACACTGTATGACAATGTTTAGCCTGTGTTCTGCTCCTCTCTCCCACCAACCGTCTCTGGAGGAGGGGATCCCTCTCTGAATTGCTCCTCCCAAGGTTTCTTCCATTTTTTTTCTCCTGTTGAGAGTTTTTTGGGAGTTTTTCCTTGTCTTCCTTGAGGGTTTAGGTTGGTTGAGGGGCAGTTCTATGGGCATATGTGAAGCCCTCTGTGACATGCTTGCGTGTAAAAAGGGCTATACAAATAAATTTGATTTGATTTGACAATAATGAGGCCTAAGTTGGCGTTTGCTCATTCCAGCTCTGTTTGTTTTTTCAAGGGGAATTAAACAAGAGAAAGAGAGAGGTATATATGGAGAAAAGTCAAGTGTAAAGTGAAAATACACACTAGTAGAGTCTGTGTTACCTGGTTGGAACGTTCTACAGACGGAGAGGAGCGGGATCTGTAGTGCTGGGGGGCCGGTCTCTCCTCGGAGCTTTCCAGCAGGTCCTCAGCGGAGGCTGACTTCCCTGAGCTGTGGGCTGGAGCTGCCCACACAAAGGGCCCATTATGCTGCAAGGAAAGCCCCAGGCTCCGGAGAGGGCCTAAGGCCTGGCCTGAATCAGGTGCTTGAACTGAGGCCGGGCCAGAAGCTAAGGCTTGGATGTTTTGTCTAGAGGGGGCGGGGTCCGGATGGGCCTGTGGTCCGGCGTAGCTCCTGCCAGGGTAGGAGAATCCCTGCAGGCCAGGGGGCAGGGTAGAGCAGAGGCGGTCTCCCCCAAAGACGCTGTCTGAATCTGGCTCCTGCAGAGACATCAGGCTGGAGGTGGAGGACAGGCTCCGGGTGTCGGCAGCAGCAGAGGAGGCCCCGGGCTGGAGGTAGGCGCTCCGAGGGCGATGGTGGCGTCCCTCGGGTCGCCAGCCTCTCTTCCTCTGCACGTAGTCGGCCAGCGCGTCCTGCTGCAGCTGCCGTAAGTCCGGCCGCGACGTGCCAGCTTGGGGGTCCACGCTACGACTGGCCGCCATCTCAAACATCCTCCGGCGGTCGGCCACGCTGGTCTCCGAGAACAGGAAGTGCTGCGTGTCCCCTTTCCGGGAGGAGGCGAAGCCCTCCGCGTCCGATAGGCCCACCTCGTGCATGTTCTCCGGCTCGGAGTAGGAGCGCTTCTTCTGCTCCATGGTGAGCCGTTTGCGGCCCCCGATCCTGGAGGGGAGGCCTACCGGCGGGATGCTGGGGAGCTGTGGGGGACTGATGCCCCTCACCTCCGGGGTGACCGCGTGCCTCTCTTTGGGGGTGTGAGGGGAGGTGGCCGGCCCTTGGACTGGGGAGGTGGTGTGGGTTTGGGCCAGGACTAGGGGTGGGACTGAGACGGCAGGCTTAGGGCTGGTCTTGGGGCCTCTCCTCTCCAGGGATAATTGCTTGGCGGGAACCGGCGGGGGGGGGTTGCTGGATGAGGCGGAGACATTGAGTTCCCTGCGTCTGAAGGAAGTGGAGCGGAGCACCTTAGACTGGGCGTCTTTGAGGGTGTCCCGGTACGAGCGGTTGTAGGACGTGTCGTGGATGGAGCCGAGGAGGTCCTGAAGCCCCTCCCTCCAGGGGAACTCCTCCCTCCATGGCAGCTCCGCCCCCCGGATGTTCTCATCCCCCCCCAGGTGGAAAGTGCTCTTGCTCCTCTGCAGTGCTAAACCCACATCCGGAATGCTCCTGCGAACAACACAGGTCAATTGACAAACAGAAATAAAATGGTATTTGAACCGCAATTTGAAATCTCACTTTTTCCTCAAAGCTCTGGAAATACAGGTGGAAATACATTTTGGAAAACAACAAACAAGACATATTCATCGGTTGCTTTCGTGTACCTGTGCTGGGGTTGGTCGGTGCTCCCTCGCCGCTGGGTCACGTGATCCTCCTGGGCCGTGATGCTGGACCCGTAGGAGCTGGAGCTGAGTGATCTGTAGGCGCCGGGGCTGTTGCTTCTCTCCAGCATGAGGCGCAGGTCCTCCGTGCTAGAGAGGGCACTCCTGTTGCGCTCATGGGGCTGGGTCGGCCTCGGAGGCCCCAGGTTGGTGTGGCTGGCACTGTGGCTGCGCTGCTTGCCCTGCTCGCGACGCTCGAAGCGATTGACCTTTTCGAGGACGGAGAGGCTCCGGGTGGCCTGCGCGCTCCCCTGGCTGCTGGAGCTCTCGGGGCTGGCACAGCGCTGCACTTCCGCCAGGGCGTTCTCGAGACGGGTCAGAGGGTGCTCCTTCGGCTGCTGGAAGGCGCTGGAGTCACTGTGGTGTCGGAGGTGGGCGCTGACCTGGACGGGGGGGACGCCGGTGTCATCACCTCGGGGGGCCTGAGCCACCTGCCCCTGAGCCACTCTGCTGCCGGGCATGGGCGCCGGCTCTGGGTGGGCACTGGGAGGAGCGGGGTGTCTGAGCTGGGCTTCCTCCCTGGCGTGAACGTGGGGATCCAGCTTCTCTGAGCTCTGCCAGTACCTGGGCTTCTCTGTCCTGGGCTGGACAGGGGTGTAGGGGTCCCTCCTCTCCTGGCCTATGGACTGGGCAGAGCAAGGCCTGTAGCCCTGGCCTTGTGCTGGACCCTCGTGGTTCTGTCTAGGGAATTGCGCCTGGCTCTCGGCCCCTCCGGGTTTCAAGTGAGACCTGTAGAGAGCGCACTTGGTCTGGGACTCGTCGAGGGATTGCTGGGCCGGAGGCCTGGGCTGGGGGAAGTCATGCAGCTGGCTGGAGGCGGAGTGGGAGTGGGAATAAGGGGGAGGAGGGATGCTTTGGTATCCGTTCTCCAGAGCCACCTCGTCCACGCTGACCCCCAGCGGCCCCTGAGGGTGCTGCCCTCTCTCCTTAGCCAGAGCCGGGTACACACTACTGGAGCTGGGGCACGAGGTGGGCATCTGGGCAAAGTGGGGCTCGGGCAGGGGCACGGGGTAGATGCCCGTGGGCAGCATGAAGCGGCCGGACTGGACGGCGGGCTGGGAAGGGAAGCCCCCCTGTTTGGGCTTGGTGGTGGGGCTGCTTTCGGGGCTCTTCTCGATGACGGTGTGGAGCTGGCCCTCGGCTCCGTACGAGCCCTTCCCAGAAGCCACGGAGCCGCTGGAGTGGTGCCAGGAGCCCTTCTGCAGGGCTCTCTGGGACCTCGCCTGCTCCAGGCTGGACCATGAGTTGGGCCTCTCGTGATTCCTTATGGCCGCGTAGCTGTCGCTGCGCGTGGGCGGGGCCGGCGCCCCCTTCAGGCTCTCGTAGGAGCTACGGCTGGAGGCCTGGCCCCAGATGGGCCCCACGCTGTGGCGGTTGGAGGCGGGGTTACCCCCGCCCGCGCTACTGCCGCCGCTGCTGCTGCTACTGCTGCTGCTCCCCCGGTGATTGGCTCGGGATGCTCCGCCCCCTCCTCTGGCTTCACTGTTGCGTAGCAACGCGGCGGAGGCGGAGCTGACCTCGTGCTCCTGGGACACACCCTGCTGGGGGTCGTAGATGGTGCGCACGTAGCGGATGTCCGCCTGCTGCATGCCCTCGGCTCCGCCCCCGGCGCCGCCGGCCCCACCCCTCTGCGGCACCGTCTCCATGGAGTAGGAGCGCTCCTTGCTGAAGGAAGGGGCCGCCGCCAGGTACTCTGGGATGCTGGAGCTGGTGGAGAAGGAGCTGTAGGCAGAGTCCCGTTTGCTGTGCAAATGGTCGATGCTGTTGGACGACTTGGAGGTGGAGAGCTGGTGGCAGGAGCTGTAGGCCGGGTGGGGGTGGTCCAGACTCTCCATACTGCCTCTTGAGCTGTACTGGTCGGGACTCTTCCTCAGGTAACCCGTCTCGTAGCTGGACAGATCTGTGGTAGATGTGCTACGTGCGCACAGCAGAGGAAAGAGCATCAGCTAGCTACAGTGGAATCTTGCTCCAATTGGACACAGAACAAATACACTCAGGTGTACATGTAATACAAAGCAAGGCAGTACGCTGCCGGTATCGGGGACGAGTAAAGCAGAAATGGGCACTGTCACTATGGGAAATAGACTTTAACCAAAGAAGTAGATAAAAATATATAATATTTAACCATTCTATGAGGTAATGGTTTCGTTTGCTGAGAAAGCAATGGTGTTTTCTGAAGGTTTACAATTTTGTCTTCACAGGTTGTTAGGACCTTGAAAGATATTTCACAGGAAGTTCCACGATCAGTTTTAAACAAGAATCTGCAAACAAAGACTTCACTTCAAAAGCAAACACTTTTCACATCTCACATCTCACTTCAAAGAGATCGATCGATAGGTTCAATGATAGTCCAATGAATGCTGGACCATAAACCAGCACCATAAAACAAAGCCGACAGTGAGAACATCTACAGTGTGTCAAAGTTAGTCAATGAAATCATCATAAAATAATAGGGAACTACCATTAAATTGGGCAACTTTACATACTAAGGGTGTCATGATAGGCCGACTTTGTACACTGGTAGGAAGTGCACATAACTGAAGGACGTCCTGCCTGCCTGCCTGCCTGTCTGTCTATCTATCTATCTATCTATCTATCTGTCTATCTATCTATCTGTCTGTCTGTCTGTCTGTCTGTCTGTCTGTCTGTCTGTCTGCCTGTCTGCCTGTCTATCTGTTTATCTGTCTGTCTGTCTGCCTGTCTATCTGTCTATCTGCCTGTCTTTCTGTCTGTCTGTCTGTCTGCCTGTCTGCCTGTCTGCCTGTCTGCTTGTCCGTCTGTCTGTCTGCCTGCTTGTCTGTCTGCTTGTCCGTCTGTCTGTCTGCCTGCTTGTCTGTCTGCCTGTCTGTCTGCCTGTCTGTCAGCTTGCCTGTCTGTCTGCCTGCCTGCCTGCCTGCCAGCCCCATCTCTCCTTCTGAAAGTCTGACAACACAGGCGGAACTCAGCTGGGCCCTGGGCCCTCTGTCCTTGTATGGATATGTAGGTGCAGCAGGGACGGTGGCAGGGAGTGTGTGTGTGTTTTAATACTTGAGTGTGTCAGTGCGTGTGGGGGAGAAGATGAGGTGGAGAGAGGTATGTGTGCATGCGTGTGTGCGCGGGCCTCCGTATGTTAGTGTGTGTGTGTCTACGCCTCAATGTCTTAGTGTGTGTGTGGTAGTTAGGGGGATGGTTGGGGCCTGCTGGTATTTCTGCTGCAGTAATTAATGTTGCGACGTCACAGGCTTGCGATCAGCACAATCGCTCTTATGGCGTGGCTCCCTCAACCGTGCTGAACTCAATTACTGCTCCTACTCTGGAAAAGGGGCCGCAATGTGCCCCCCCCCCCTCCCTCCCTCCCTCCCTCCCTCTTTCTCTTTCTCTCTGAAGAACAGCCAAGGATGCCACGACATTGGACGGCCAAGAGATACACTCAGACGGGAGGGGGGTCGTCATGGGAACCACAGTGCTGAGAGGGTGTCAATAGGAATGGCCCTCCATGGCGGACTGCATCGGTGACTGATCACTTTGACTCTGATGTGCATGGACATCCGTTCGAAATTTGCATAAAACTGGGCTGAGACTAAATGGCAAAATATTGACAAGTGCTATGTTCTTGTGGTAGGTGATCTCTGTGTCTCTGTGCAGTCAAGGTCAGGGTCAGGCAGTCCGGCTCTCGGCATCTACACACATGGGAGCAAAGAGAGAGAGAGGGGTGGGGAGGGAGAGAGAGAGAGAGAGGGAGAGAGAGAGAGATAGAGAGAGAGACAGAGAGAGAGAGAGAGAGGGAGAGAGAGAGAGAGAGAGACAGAGAGAGAGAGATTTGTAACTGACCTGGAATGATAGGCCTGGTGCCAGGGCGCACCCATGCTGCCCTGTGAGATCTGCGTCATGCTGGTCTCTGTCTGGCCCTCGCCAAGCTTGGTGGAGTGCCACGAGTGAGGTCTGGATGTGGGCTCGCTCCGTCTGGGTGGAGAGGGGGTTGGGGGCCGGTAAGAGAGGGGGGGGACAACGACACAGGCTTAACCAGGGTTCTCATAAACACGGAGCAACTCTGCCCTCGAATAATGGCTTGTTTTCTCAGGAACACTGTGAAGGAACTGTGACATCATCAATCACTTTGATTGGTTTGGTGAGTTGAAGGCTCAGTCTTTAAAAAACTTTAAGGCAGACCTGGTGATGGTTGGCTTTTGTGCAAAAAAAGGTGACAATCTTTTTGCTACAAAAACCCTTGTATCCCTAGTTTACACTATAGGTAAATATCATAACCATTCCATACCAACAAGCAATATTGCAAAGAAAGGGATGCATAAAAACTGACTTTAAACAGACCCAATTGAGTAACTGTCATCAGAGTGGCCTAGATATAACACTGGATATCAAAATCCAATCTACACAGTGAGTGAACACATGGCCAAATATATTAATTACAAAGATTTAGAGTCCCGGCTGGAGGTTTTAACACTGGGAGGAAGCCCCCAGGGAATCCACTGTGTAAAAAAAGCCACATCTGAATTGAGTTAGTCACATTAGATCCAATTGTAATGCCTCATAGACTTTGTGACAACACGCCACTGATTCATGATGCCTGTGAACGCAGCTCTTGAAATCTGGGAGAACATCAGCCAGTTCGCTTTTTTAAAAACACATGAAGTGGCTGCATTGTTGAACTCCCAATCGCCCCCCCACTCCCACTCCCCCTCCCCCCATCACAGACTTCAACAGCCTACAGCTGGCTGGCTGTTTTTTACACAGCACCAGACTCTTACCTCAACTGACTATATTCCAGAAAACAACACAACACACACACAAAAACAGACGCACACAAACAGTTATAGGGAAACGTGAAACGTATTAAAACCATGAAACTTCAGACACAGGCACGTACATTTGTCAGTTTCAACCTGAGAGGGTATAGCTGGACTTGTGCCACTATCCAAGTCAAGTCCTAGTCTGGTTTTGAGCCTGGTTCTCTTGGGACTGGTTCCGGACCTGGTTCTGGGCCTTCAGCCATTTCAGACTCCAGCTGCAGGATTTCAGTACCCTCACCCCCTCTCCCTGAATCATATCATACTCTCCTCTCTGCCACACCCACCACAAACTGGACACTCAGCAGAGGAAACACAAGCAAAGTTTCACAACCCTCCAAGTGTGTGGGAGCCAGTGAAGGTTGTATATCAAAACCGGCACTGACAGGAATGACCTCTGGTCTGCTTAATACTCAACACAGGGGGTCATCACGTTCAGACCCCACACATCCTGAGAGGAAAAGACAGCAGACAATGGTGGCCGAGCTGTCTTTGAGACCTCATAAACAACATATTCTCCTCCAGTCAGTCGACCCCCCGCAAGTCACATTTGTTACATTCCTCCCCTCTGATGGCAAAGTAAAAGGACAAGGCTGGTCCAAAGCCAGTGCCCTGTGGCACCCCCACCCCAGAGGCCACATGACAAGCCATCTTATTTCATGTTTGTCAGTGAAGACGATCTTCTTGATCCTGAAAACAGAGCACTTAGCTGAGAAGATAAACAGGAAGAGATGCTATCTCTCCCCTTCGGAGGAACATGAAGTGCCTCATGCCCCCACAGAACATAATCACTAGAATATGCACACATAAGCATTTCAACTGGCTTCACATATTGCTAACACGAAAATCAACCTAATTAGCATTTCCACCGTCTATAGAACTACCTTGTGTAGTTCTAGAAAACACGAGGCAAACACTTCATTTGTGCTCCACCCAAGATAGGAAGCCTAGCCTCAACTCATGACACTTTCAACCTAAAGTCCCAACCAGGCAGCACACCTCCATACGCTACATCTTCAGACACATCAGGGTTACCTGCCAGTGAACCTGAGCACCCGGGAGATGAGGCCCGTCGCCAGGCCGTTGACGCTGGTCTCCGACGGGGACTTGCACAGCGCCCCATCGGACCTGCCCAGGTCCCCCTTCTTCTGTTTCCTCCTCAGCTTCCTGCGGTAGAAGTCCCGTAGCATGGTCCCCCCCTTGTTAACGATGCTACGCTAACGCCGCAACAAGGCTCCGAGCGAGAATGGAAGGCGGCGGGCACCGGCTGGTGGGTTAGGGCCAGTGAAGTCAAGCAACCTCATTAGCCCACGCAATTAAACGTCATTACCTCACGTGCGATAAAGCATGGAGTAAACATCCTGCCCGGCAGAGTACATGGGCACTGGTTAAGTCACGGTGGAATTAGTGAAAGACAGAGAATAAAGAGGGAGGGAGGGATGGAATGAGGGAGGGAAACAGGGAGGATCTGTAGGGAGGCAGTAGACAAAGAGAGACAGTGAGAGAGAGAGAGAGAGAGAGAGAGAGAGAGAGAGAGAGAGAGGGGGGGGGGGGGGAGAGAGGGGGGGGGGGGAGAGAGAGAGGGAGAGACAGACAGAGGGAGAGAGACAGAGAGAGAGAGAGAGAGAGAGAGAGAGAGAGGGGGGGAGAGGGAGAGAGAGAGAGAGAGAGAGAGAGAGAGAGAGAGAGAGAGAGAGAGAGAGAGAGAGAGAGAGAGAGAGAGAGAGAGAAGAGAGAGAGAGAGAGAGAGAGAGAGAGAGAGAGAGAGAGAGAGAGAGAGAGAGAGAGAGAGAGAGAGAGAGAAAGTGTGTGAAACAGAGTGAAAGAAAGACAGAGAAGGATAGGCTGACTAACTGAACCTTCTCAGTCAGAACTGCATTTGAGCACTTCGAGGGGAATACAAACACATGATAGCATGTGGTCACCCACTGAACAATGAGATGTTCTATGGCCCCCTTTTGCTCCCTCTCTCTTCCCAACTTGTATCACTCGGCCACGTGACTCCGGCCCCACTCATCGAGCCACCCCACACCCCAGGCCAATTACCCAGACAGGCGGGCTAGGGAGCCTCAATTAGCTTATTATCTGCCATTACTCAGGGTGTGTCATCATTGGGGTGTGCCTCTGAGCTTCCTCTGCCTGGTGGTGACAGCTGTCTGCAAGCTTCTGGCCTGGGCCACCTGGGCCTGAGAGCTACTCTGTGGTACAGTCAACTGGGCCACTGGCTTGGGAATAGACACCTGAGGAGGAGCCAAGGTAGGAGATGACATGGTGACGTACCCTAACCACAAAGGCCTACGTTCGTGAGAAAAACACAAGAATGCCATGTACATGCAAACAAACACACACTTACAGACCCACACTCATGCAAACACACACGTATTGCACTTCCACACACACCTCTAGCCGTAGGAGCTGGCCCGGCTGAGGAAGCCGACTGAAGTGTTGAACAAAGCTACTCAGGAGCCCTGACACCCAATTCAACATGCCACAAAGAGACGGATTTCCGTGGTGTCCCATGATCCTTTATGATCTCCCATGGGAGAAGAAATCCCCGAAACCCAAGCCTCAGGGATTCTGTCTGGCGGGGGGCGTCAGGGAAGGTGCTGTCAGAGCTGCGGACCCTTTCCCAGCATCCCCCACTTTCCCAGCATCCCCCACTGTCGGGATCCATGTTTTTGTCATCGGAGGGAGGACAGACAAGGGTGTGTCCTGCTACGGAAACCTTATCTGCACTGTGGGAACGCAGTTTTCCGGGATTAATCTTTTGATGGCCGAGGAAACTGAAATTGGAGAGGGGATTAGACGGACGGGGTGTGTGTGTGGAGGGGGGCGTCAAAGTAGGGGAGCAGTTCACCACAGAGGATGAGTAAGGGGGGGGACAGAGAGGGTTGTACGGGGGGACGTCTGAGTCTAGGTTGATCTGTCAACATCTGGAGTTATTCGAGTGGTATTTGGATGGTGGAGGGATGAGGGTGGAGGAGGGGGGGAGGGGGGGTTAGGGTTAGGGTCGCCTGCCGCCCGAGTTAGGGAACTAAAACCCAAATCCAAGCCCCTGGCACTGGGTCTCTGGCTGGAGAGAGATCATACAGCAGCTCCATGTTTTCTATCACAACAACATTCTGATGGAGAAAACTGTGAAAACAGGAGAGGCACGGAGAGGGGAAGATGTGAGGAGGGTTGGAAAGTATGTGATCTCCAATAAATCACAGTGGTTTTGGTTCAGAAATACTGGTTCCTTTCGTTCCAATAAATCACAACTGCCCAAGAGCGAGAGAAAGCACATTGGAGAGGAAATATGTGCGTTCCAACAGACTCTGTCTTCCCAAGTGTGCCACCCAGTCCCCTGGGGATCCAAAAGCCCACTTCCTGCCCCAGGCTCTACCAAAGGACCCCCCCCCCTCACTCCCCCCTCTCTAAAATACATCTGATATCACCCCACAGAAAGGTTAAAGGAATTCAGGATACCCCAGCGTCATGTAGAAATCCTCCACCTCGCTCCACAGTGAAGCAGCGACATCTTGGGACCAGCTTGGTGCTTAGCAGACACCATTGTTGTTGAATGGTACAGGGCTAAAACATGGCGCTACCACTGCTATCAGTCAGCCCAGTCCCTTCCTGTGTTCTGTGCTTGAGGAAGCCTAAGACTGGTTGCGGAGATCCCGGGACATTGTTGCGTGAGAGTTTGGTCGGGAAGCCCTCCGAAAAGAAAACCCTCCTGATCAATGGGTGTTTGTCTAGCAAGGTGAAGCTTGAAGAGAAATACTTCCAGTGGATGAAATACCACAGCGATGCTTTACAGCTAAATCAAACATCTTCCAATGTTATCCCTAACCTTGGACAGACCCCGTAGCTCTCTCCTACTGTTCCTGTCAGTTGCTTGTTTGAAAATCACTTGACATACGGACGTGAGGTTAGGGCTCCACACAGTGTACGTTCCTACCTGTGCCCCAGCATGTGCAGATCGAAGCCAGTCTTTCACCCTCGCTCTAAACCACACACGAGCTCCGGAACATGAGTGTGTGTGTCTTTGTTTTAGTCCCTGTCGCTTTGTGTTTGTGGCTGGGGACTAGAAACCCCCATCATGTCTTCACACTGATGAAAACCAAGATGACGAAGCGGCTTTTACAGCCGGTCGCCATGACAATGCCTCTTCATGGCCTTTCATAACAGCCGTGTATTTATGGAGTGACGGCGGAGGGATACGTTTGTTGAATCGTTCTGTTAGCTTTTAACATTCCTCCGAAAAGTAACAGTTGTTCTGCTGCGTCATTTGACATCTCCTCAAGCCAGTGCCTTATTAGGATGCAACCCACAGCACCAGAAGTGGAAAGTGTCGTATTTATAGTATGTTTGTATGGAGCGGGTAGCTTTCTGCCTTGTTTTCTATGCTCAGAACCCTAAAGACTGCTTTGATGCTTTGATGAAAGAAACCACAGGGGTAGGAGGAGATGGAGAAGTACAGTAGTCTCCCTGCTCGGAGGAGAGAAGAGGCGGAGGAAGCCTGTACTGTACGTTCTCCACAAAGATGGGTGTAACACCGTCGGTTCACAGACCACACCCGTGTGAGTAACCTGCCTGAGACCAGCAGACTTGTCTCCCTCAGATTAAATCTGGGTTTTAGCTTAGCGAGCTAAGGCAGCGTGGAAGAGACTGGGGGTCACGGCGGGGGGTCTCAACAACAGAAATCACCTGTACCCTATCCTTTCACTCTGCCACGCAGGAAAGATTCGGTGCCCACAACCGCCAGGACAAAACCCGTCAACTGTAAACCTGTCACTACGGCAGCATCCTGTATATACATTTCCCCCTTGTTTCCTGTCCCCACACGGCGTGAGATATGACGAAGAGGAAGTGGCACTTCACAATGGTCCAGAAGCATCCCTGGGACCTGTCCACTTCCTGTGTGGGAAGAGGAAACGCCGGCTGACACCACAGTTGTAAATATAGTTCTTCCCTCGCCGGTGACCTTTTCGACGTGGTCCCTCTCCCCTCGCACAACGAAACAAAGAGCCACCTCAGTCTGACTCAGAGCACTGCAGAGATGCAGCAGGCCACACCCAGAGACACAGATCCTGACAGAGTAAACGCATGCAGACAAAACAACACGTGCAGGGCCGGCCTACGATAGACAGTTCGAATACAGAGGCTCCATACATCCTGTAGACAGACCAGACAAGACCGCAAATCAGAACCCACCTATTCTTGATGCGCAGTTTTACACCTCCAGAGCACAGCCTGCTGTTCCTGGGGGGTTCCTGGTTGGAGGAGGCCTGGGGTGGGGGCGTTTGATCTCCACAACAGACGCCAGGGCAGCACTCCCTGGACACACACATACACACACACACACGGTTAGGCTCTAGTACAGTCAGTGTAGCATATCGTTAAGATGCAGCCCTTGTCCAACAGGGCAACCTGACCCGAAGGCAGAGCTGCTGTCAGTACCCCCAGAGTAGAATGACTCTACGGGTATTCTCTGTGCTGGACCAGCTGCCTCCCCTTGTGT
The DNA here is from genome assembly GCF_963692335.1 of Osmerus eperlanus. Lineage (NCBI taxonomy): Eukaryota > Metazoa > Chordata > Actinopteri > Osmeriformes > Osmeridae > Osmerus > Osmerus eperlanus. The sequence goes on from NC_085035.1 coordinate 6,126,451, forward strand.
GAGAAGCTGGAATGAGTGTTATCTTGCATCTTCCCATCAAAGTCCAACTTGATGACAAACCTGATGAGCCACCTGGCAGTCTCAGTTACGAACCACATGACACGAGAGTGAACTTTAAACACCGTCGTTCACACAGGCCTTCCTAGGCCACAGCTTTTCTGATAAAACCTCATGTCATAAAGATATAAATTAAAATGTTCTCCCACGAATACTGGGAGAAACCCCCAGGAAGAAAACAAATGTAAAGCTTCTCTCAGTTCCATGGTTATGGTTTTGGCTTGGGTTCATTTAAACTCCACTTCCTCTGCTGTCTGACATACACCATTTTTCCCGAGAAGTCGGCCCCAAATCGGACACTCAGAAATGTACGACATTTCAACCACTGATCTCATCATAATCCCTTGAGGAGTTATAAAAGGAACACGCTGATTTGCAGGATATTGTGTTTATTAAAACCCAAATCTGGGCTCCCCAACTCTGCTCCTGTAAAATCTCCATTATGAGACTGGGGGCTTTCACCACGACAAACTAACATAAATATAATCCTATGGCTATAGATTTGACTGTGCCCAGTGGCACTGGAGCTTGATCTCTCTACAGTGTTGTTTATCCATGCTACCAATGTCGACTCCCACAAGTGTACAAACCTGGAACAATAATTTCTAATCACCGAACACTAAAGACAAAGCTTTACTTTTTAGCATCGGATGACATTGTGGCTGTGGATGTAAAGTGTGTTGGATCATGGGACATTTTGATTGACTGAAATGAGAAGTTGAATTCTAACAGGGCTAAACAGGCGTTTGAGTCCATCTCTGCCGGCAAGTGCCTGACGTGAGGAGGCCCTTACGAATCCTCCACAAAGCGACAGTCTTTCTCTACGCAGACCAACAGATAGACAAGACTATGCGAATGTGAATGTACCCATTGGCTAAATGTCTGTCTGTCTGTCCGTATGTCTGTCTCTGTCAGGCAGACTCTGCATGGCGATCAAGGTATGTTCTGTTGACACAGTGTTCCTGCTCCCTTGCTTCTGTATTCTCCTCCTCCTAATGACAAAAATAAACAGAGAATGAGAGTGAGAGAGCTGAAAGGATGTTTACTCTTCCTCCCTTTCATTTGTACTCCCTCCCTCCTTCCCTCCCTCTGCATCAGTTACCGAAGGTGTGTCAATCTGACAAATTGGAGAATGCAGCAGTGGCAAAGCCAGGATAGAAGCAAACAACCTCACCCTGCCTCACCCACATCAGACTCCTGCCACCTCAGCCTGCCTCTCACCCTCTCAGTGGCATCGTCTTCCGCTCTTCCCATCTCACCATTACCATCTTCGCTCGCCACCTCGACCTCTATCACCCCCATCTTGCCTAAGAACACAGTCACTGCTCGCACCTCTCCCCACGTGGATGCCTGCCACGTAAACTGGGTTAGCTAATGACCGACAGACATTATCAGTCTGGGTGTTCCTCAACTGTAATATGAAATGAATAAATAAAGGGTTGGCCTTGTTTGCTGGTTTTCAGCTGCTCCTCTGTCCATCATGACCTGGGATATTTACATAATTAGAGATGGAACAATGTGGTTGGAGGAGGGGGTGTCTGAGTGGGTTGGCCAATCGAACGTCTCCTCAGACATAGCCCTCGCATTCCACATGTCAACCCCCTTCCCCAACACACATGGGCATGTTGGGTCTCCAGAGTAACCACACAACCCCGCATGTGCATGTCCCCTCAGACAACCTTGTTGTACCACAGTTGTTGCCTGACGTCATACAACTGTGGTAACACAATGTTGTGTTGACACAAAGAGGTAGATGGTAATGGCCCACAAGGCATGCAGTCCATCTTGACATCTACCTTGCTTCTTGACAAGCAGGCATATCTTGAAAAGTGCTGATAAAAGTTCAGCATCCTAACGTTGCTTTAAACAACAGGTCAAGTCCTCTAGACCCTCGTCCAACAGGCTGCTGGAATGTTGCGTCACCAATAAATGTTTAATTGTAAAGTATACAGTCTACAATGAATAGCCTAGCTACCACCACACGAATCATTGGCCAAACATTAACAAAATGACGTTACCTCCACAAACAAAAACGGGTGTGTAGTCATGACGTGTAACATTTTGATCGTATCTTTTAACACCTCGTTATTTGACACATTTGAGGGCTACCCTAAATTAATTGCAAATGGATAATGCACGAACAAATAGATTCACTAAACATGTGATGTGCTAACCAGCAGGAATGCGCTTTGAATACATTACTAATTAATAGCCGCACGCACACATTTCAAGTGCACGATGCGGTGGGGAAAAGCTTTTTAAACTCAAACCAGATTTACTCGTTAGCGGAATGCTAAAGCTAATCCAGAATCCATTATCGTTCAACAGCGTTCCTTTGCGGGCGGCGGTCCAGGAAAACATCATCCAGGATTGAATCAGCAAACATATTTTGTTTGAGAACAGACAGAGCAAACTTCCTGCATGCCCGCTCACTCTCTGTCAGACTGTCCATCTGTCTGCGAGGCTTTCACAGGACCCCCTCGGCCAATTCTAGGACACGCAGCGAGAGGGAGCTAACTAAGCCGTTGTCAAGGAAGCGGCATTGTAATGACCCTGTAATGACTTAGAGCAGAGAATCACATTCTAGAAATGTCTATCAACATTGCTTGACTACAGACAATAGGCCACCATGGGAGAGAGGAAATTAGGACAGAGAATAAACAGCGAAAGCGAGAATAAGAGATAGTGGGGGGGAAATGCTCAAGCTTTTTTGTTCATCTGATAGTGTTTTTGTTGAGGTAATTGGTCAAACAAAATCACTTTTCCTGAGAAAGCTTCTGTTCCAAAGGGTCAAATTAGGTGTTGAATGTTCCACATCACACACTTAAAGTATTATTTACTTGCATGCCTACCATGGTCAAGGAAAAGTTGTCATTACACTGAGAATGAGCAATGTTATCACCAAAGGATAACAAGAGAGATACTAGGAATGACAGATATCATGACAAACCAGGAATCCAGACACACTCATCCACTCACACAAACAAACTCTCATGCAAATTCATCACACTATGAAAAAGTAATGTATCCAGTCAACCAACATCAACTGAATACATTACTCTCCATGATTCCTCCCCTCTCTCCTCACTCGGGCTCCTTTCTACTCTTTTGCACTGCTCTCTCTCACCCAATCAGAGATAACCTTTACCTTGATGATGCAGCATAGAAGACATCATTTTACTACATGCTCCTGACAGAGTAAGGAAATTGTGTTTGTGTGTGTGTGGGGGGGGGGGGGGGGAGGGGGCATACAGGCAGCAACTGAAGAGAGAGGGATGATGGAGGAGAAAGGGATTGGTAGGGATGGAGGCTTTTTCATTTCCAGTTGGTTTCCGTCTTCTCCTCTCCTCTCAATCCCCCCATAACCCATCCTGCTACCCTCCCCTGGCTGGAGGACCCACAAAAGAGTCCACATTATAGAAAAGGCTTACGGCCCCATTATTACTGCACTCTGGACCCCACATTCACCAGCGCTTAGGGCTAAACCATGGGAGCTTTGGCCCAGGCTTACTCCAGACTGTGGCTAAATGAACAGCAGTAAGAAGTAGGTAGGCAGGCCTGTCAAGGCCCCAGCACCCCCCGTTCCCCACAGCCCAGGAGGACCACAGCAGACTGGGGACTCTTAACGCCCAGAGTAGGACCACATGAGGGGAAAGCTGGGGTTACAAGCCTCTGGTCCTGTTAGAGATGGTGGTTGTCGTACTGGAGAGAGTGTGGCTCTTCTACCTAGTACAAGGGCTGTTAGATACAAGCTTTAGTTTGAACCAAAACTGTTTTATACTGCATGTGATCATTACTGTAGTGACTACTCACTGTATTCAAACACAGGTTTGGATGTGAGGAGTGTGTGCCTGGAGGAGGTATGGGAACATGGAAACACACTGTTTCCACCCGGCATATGCACATCCTTATTTGCATAGGGCTCCAGAGATTCAGAGCTCCACAAAACTCATGCAAAGACATGCAGGTGCACACACACACACACACACACACACACACACACACACACACAGACAGAATAAGCAAGCTTCTTACCTTCATCAAAAAGGAAAACGCTCAGGTGTCAATCAACAGGTAAGATCCTTGTGATACTCATGCTTCAGAAACCAAGTCTCAGTGACCATGTCCCAACCACCAAGTTTCCTCTCCGCTCTACTTGGAAACTTTTCGTTCAACCTGAAGAGGCAAATCCTTTACGAACACACACACTTACACACACAAACATACCACATGCAGGGAGGGCTAAGGCTCCTCATTCTCTATTTAACAAAAGCAGCTAGGGCTTTTGGCATGTAGCATAACTACTTGCATACTCTCTCCCCTCTCGTCTGCACACACAACAAGCACTTAGCAGCCACAAGAGAGGAGTTCAAATTACTTCCCCCCTGTCAGCCAATCAGATGAGCCTCAGAGCTGAATGGAACCTATTGGGGGTGATGTCACAAAGCAGGTTCCACTTGTCCTAACTCTAGGGAGAAGCAGAGGGAGGGAGGGAGGGAGGGAGGGAGGGAGGGAGGGAGGGAGGGACAACCATCAGGGATGGGAAGCGAACGGGGAGGGAGACAGGGAGAGGCAGGGAAAAAGAGTGGGTCAAAAATAAATAGTAGACAGGAGGTAGTAGGGAGTTTCTACGTACCCTGTTAGGGCTCCTCGTTACCCACTGTAAACTCTACTGTACGCGTGAGTAAGAGACCGAGAGACAAAGGAAAATCGTGTACGAGTATGATGGGGAGGGAGAAAGTGAGCTGCCAATTGCACCCTTTTGTGGAAGGTTGTAGTAAAGGACCGATAAGGCAGGACAGGTGTCAAGTCATGCCAGGTGCACTGTGTCTCACTCGCACGTCACTTCTATTGTTAACCTGAGGACCTGACAGTAGAGGGGCCGGTCTTCGTCACACCTGCCTTCTCCCACCCTGCACCTGGCCCTGTGACACGGCAGTGCCAAACTCCTCATCTGCTTTTTGTCCTAACAAACCCTGGAGACAGGAGGAAAAGGAGAGGGTATCGGACAGGAGAGAAATGATCCTGTCACGGAAGAAGAAACAGCACTTCGGCTCTGGTTTTCCTGTCCTTACAAATGTATTCACTGGTCTTCACCCAGACTGACCAAGACAGTCACGCTTAGCACAGAAACCAGGACTACAACCAGCTCACCAGAACCTCCACCACAGAAACAGGTGGACAGCATACAAACAAACAAAGTCGGAAGCATTTCTCTGTCCCCCTCGTTCAATTAGACCTGGACAGGGCTGAACCACCCCAAAATCTCCAGCCACTCACCCCTGCCCCCTGTTCCCTGTCTCACTACCCGTATATTCCCCCCCCCCCCCCCCCCCCAACTATCTCCCATAGCCCAGCCAACGGCCCCTCACTCAGGCAGAAGTAACCTCCCAGACTGTCGCATCTTTGTTTGCTTATGGCACACGTCTATTCAGCTGTGGGCAGAGAGCTGGGCAGGCAGGCGGGCAGCAGGGAGTCTCTCAGTGAGAGCATGTCGTGCAGAGACAGGGGACATGTGAATGACTGAATTTGGTGGGCAGCAAGCGAAAGATGAGGTATTGTTTTTCAGGAAAGGTTCCACTGCGGTCCAGGAGTCTGGTCTGTGGCTGGTGGGAAAGCTGGACAGGTGCCTGCAGCAGCACTACACGCACCATACTATCAGATAAGACGTTATTTACTGTACCACATGAGAGGACTTACAAAGAACGTCAGGTCCTTTATTGCCATGTTGCCAACAAAATCTATGTACATATTTACAAAAAACGAAAGAAAATGATAGGTTAGACATTTTTAGGTTTGCTTTTGCATGAGCTGGCTTATATATATATATATATTACCAAACAGGGTTACATTTTAACATTTGAAAGTAAATGAACAAGTGTGCGGCGCTCACACAAGTGACTGCTGTGTCTGTCAAGTTTTGCCACATTCGAACAGATATGTTGGTGTCTTCATAAAGCTCAAGCTTTATGTTAGTCGGAGGAGAATTGAACAACAAGGCACTCACGACATTGTTAAATATTTACAGCATTTCTCACAGCGTCTTAGCCATGAGCCTTATGACTGTAGTAGCCTAGTAGCAACTCAGTGGAAATTTCCATCCAAATCCATCCCCACAGACCAAACACACACAAAAAGGAGTGACATTAGACTGACTCTTTGACTTACGGTTCACTTCAAGCCTTGATGGAATGGACAGTTGAATTGGAGCCTAACTGACCACCAACACAGACCCCAAACCTGAGTGTGGAATGGGATGAAACATTTGTGTGAGTCTGAATCCAGACTCCTTTTTATTAAGGGTTGTCAAAGGTCAACACAACTGTGCATCCTTGTTAGCGCTGGAGGGTCAAGGTTTCGTTTGATAAGGAAACATCAAGCAACCGCAGCAATAAATAGCAAAACAGAGATAGAGAGACATGAGAGACATTGAGAAAGAGAGAGACATAGAAATGTCCCTTCTCATTATCAGCAACCACACAACTGTATTGGGGTCTACGTTATACAGGCACAAAGCCTGAGACTACAGCGTGCCAGTGCAACAATAAACATCCCCCACCATTAGAACTGACTTTACCGCTAGCCAACCAGAGCCAAGGCTCAGCCTGTAGGGAGCCAATGGTCTGTCGCAGTCTCTCGAGTGACATCATCACACAACAGGCAGATCTCTATTAGCAACGTGTGTCCCATTTACAGACATCGGGAGGAATCCCAATTTGGGGTTTCCCAAAGGGCACATACCTAACGGAGTCTCCTCCAGAGTCTGGGTTCTCATCCATCTTCAGACAAGAGCTGGTGTCCGGCCTCGCCGCTCATGAGAACATTTGTTTTTTTTCCCCATGCACTTCCTCCTTAGAACTAGCTTAGCCAATCAGCATTGAGACTGGGTAAGCTGAGGAAGTCCAGACAGATGTGCGCTCATAACGGATAAACGAGGTAAATGCACACACGCAGGTAGGGCATGTGAACTTGTGTCCAAGGGGTACACAGGAGATCCCGGTTTAAACGTGTGTATCCAGGCTGGGTCCCTCTGAGGGCAGTCCATCAAGGGTATGACCCTGGCACGCAAACCTCCGTAGGTACAGTTCTGCCCCGACTACCAAGCCCACTCCTACCTCTAATCCTCCTCACGTCATCCTGCCCCCCAACCCACCATCCCCTTCACATCCTTACCCCTCACCTCGTCCAAAGTCCTGCTTGCGTAACTACAGTGTCTAGCCCCATAGAAGGTTCTTGCCAAACGGTCACGCCCCGGCTGTTCCAGCCATGTGTTACTGGTGCAAATTTTCCGGCTGTTAGGCCATTCGTTTGCCAGCACAGCCTAGAGCTATCTGGACACTACCGGACTACCGGCCATCGAGAAGGAGCTGTTTGTTTAGGGCTTAGCAGAGTCAACAGCATGCTAACCTGCAGGGGTGTCAAGCTCAGCAGCAGCGCTCACCGCCAAACATCGGACGAGGAAGCGTGCGAGTCTCTTGACTTCCGCAACTGACCTGGACTCTGGACCTGGATGCAAATGAGCATCCTCCCTGGCTCTGTGGCTGGCTGTCTCTTCCTCTCTCTCCTCCCTCCCTCCCTCCCTCCCTCGTTCTACCCTTCCCCCTCTCCGTCAAGGTGCCTGAAGTGAAGGCAGGGTGTGCCGACTGGTCGGATTGACCAGCTGTGGTTTCTCCTCTCCTCCATCGGTGCACTCTCCTCACCTCCACTGTCTCCCAGCTCTTACCCTTCTCCTTTTCCTCCGAGAGGCCTCTGCGCTAGACTGAGCAGTCAGGTAGGTAGGCAGTTAAGCACATGAACCTGAGCCCCAGCCCTAGCCCAAGTCTCTGCCCCGACAAAGCCAGGTGTGGGACAATGGCCGCCATTATGGCCTGTTATTAGCCAGAAGAAAGGCTTTGACTGTGTGGACAGAGTGAGTCAGGGGGGGTGAAGTCTTTTATACTTTTGGGCTCACACACACAAACACACACACACACACAAACACACACACACAAACAGGACTAGCCTGAAGCAAACATTAGACTCCAGTAGCCAGTAAATTAGGAAGCTGCACCACTATGCTTACTACACCCCAAAATACCCGTCCTTCTCTTTCTTTCACTCCCTAACAATGTCATGCTGTTGCTACCATGCATCCAGCACCTGTTTTTTGGGGGGTTAGTCGTTTTATGACACCTACAAGGCTGTAAATTCATATTAACAGACCTCCTTGACACCTGTCACACAGATGACTCCTGGAGGTGCGCCCTCTAGAGGACAACTGAAAAGGTTTGGCTGAGACCCAAACTTTCCCTTTAGATAAGAATGACACAACTCTTCCTGTATCAATCCTAGGTTGCTACATCTGCTCCTGAGATATAAGAGGATGGATTAAGGAGTACTGTTCTTACACTGACACTACCTAGCTACCAAAGATGAGGCCGGGGAGGGCTCCACCTCTCTGTCCTCCTCGGGGGTGTCAGATAAGGCCACCAGGCTGTCGGCATGGCGATAACAAGGGGCATGCTGGGAGCATGGACATCCAGCCAAAGAGGAACAGGGCACTCAAAGCACCACCCACCCTGTTATCTACAAGTGCTGAAGCATGACCACTTCACCAATGCATCCACCACCGCTGATCAGCTTTCTGAGAAAGGACAGTTCTACAGTCCTGTTCAGTCATTCATTCATTGATATGTAGCCCAAAATGAGAATGTAAATAAAGTAGGATCAATGTTTCGAACAACTTCCTAAACCACTGTAGGCTCCATGACAGGTGGGCAGACAGACACGAGGTCAAACAGACAGAGTGCAGACAAACAGTGGTGCGAGGTGTGTGTCTCCGTTTGTGTGTATGTGTGTATGTGAGGAGGAGAGAGCGAGTGTGTATGTGAGTGCATTGGTAGGTATGTGTGTGTGTGTGTGTGTGAGAGAGAGAGAGAGAGAGAGAGAGAGAGAGAGAGAGAGAGAGAGAGAGAGAGAGAGAGAGAAAGAAAGAGAGAGAGAAAGAGAGAGAGAGCATGTACGTGCAGGCATGTGTAAGTGGAAGGGCTGTTTTAAAGTGTGTGTAGGTGGGGGGGGGGGATGCTGGGGGAGGGGTGCTGGGGGTTACCTGCGTATGGTGAGCCGGAGAGTCTTGTAAGAGCCCTTGACCAGAGATATGGCCTCCTGTCTGAAGCCGCTCAGCTCCACCTCATTGATGACCACCACTTTGTCTCCCACCTGCAGGGGGTGTTCTAACCTGTCTGCTTTCCCACCTTCCTCGACCTATAGGAACAAAGATTGGACACACACACAGAGTAGTAAATTGAACACCGCCTCATTCACCTAAAACAAAAGCCAGCACTAAAATCAGCAAGGTGCAATCCCTGCTGGAGTCAAACCCACACTTTTACGGTTGCTACTGCAATACCCCCCCCCCCCTCCACCCTTCCAAACGATATTTGCTGTCCTGTCACCAGGATCATTATGACATGTGAATAGTTCTGGGGGGGGGGGGGGGGCAGCGGTTGGTGCTCCTGCTTGTGCAGAGGTCAGGTTCTCAAACATTGCTCTCTCGCTCCAGCTATCTCAGTAGGGAGATTAGCGCGGGGTTGACGTGATGCATTCTCCAGTGGCACATCGTACCGCGGTGCAGGAGGTGTGGCAGGAATGTGTCACCCCTCATTACGACTGTGGCCGCTGTGGGGGGTCAGCGAGGACCCCGCCCTCCCACACTTCATCTGAGGAGTGGTGGTGGTGACTGGAAAGCGCATGCTTGGGGTAACGTTCAAGCCATTCCCCAGGGAAACGTGGATATTGTCATTTTCTGTACGAGCCAGGTCATGTTTGCTGATCCCTCCCACCCACTGCCATGAAGACTGTATTAGCCTCAAACATTAGCCTCATGTAGATGAGACGGTGCATGTAACTTCTTTCAAATACTGTGAAAAAAAAGTGTTTGGTCGGCTGAAAGAAGAGAACAAATGGGGAAAATAACCATGCCAGTTTCTTTTGACTTGTCTTCACTTGACAGGCTTTCGTGTACAATGTCTTTTGAAGCCTTTCCGGAAGAACTTTGCTTCTGCCAGCTTGAAATGACTTGAGTCATACAGTAGACAACAGGACATATTTTGAATAATTTGGAAAAGCAGGCGTGGAGTTTTAACACTATCTCAGTAGAAAAGAGTTGGAGACCGCAGAAAAGGCTGAGAGGAAGATTTGCTTAACTTGGTGGCCAAAGGGTCTGAAAGGGAGTCTTTTATTACAGATGTGCTGCCAAGAGTCTGACAATGAATCTATTAATATAGACTTGGGCGAAAAGACTAATTCTCTTGACCTTTCTCTGACCCCGCTCCCACAAACCAAAGGTCATAGTGACAGCATCCCGAATTGCTAATACACTGTAAGCTTTTCGAGACAACCCCCATGAATGAACACTGAAGGAAAGAGAGAGATTTAAAAAATCAGTATTCAGTAAACATACTATGTATGTTTGGATTTGCTATCTATTTTTTTCCTCTCTCTCTTCTTTTGTTGCTTTTCAGACTAGCCGAGCTCTTGCAAATTCCGTTGCTGACATTCCTTTTTTCTCACTCTCTCAATCTCTCTCTCTCTCTCTCTCTCTCTCTCTCTCTCTCTCTCTCTCTCTCCCTCTCTCTCTCTCTCTCTCTCTCTCTCTGTCTTGGATCACTGCCAGAACCCTGGCCTGCATTCCGGATTGTACTCGTCCCTGCTGTAGAGGAGGTGTGTGGGGAGCTGGAGGGCTAGGGGACTGCAGGGCCAGGAGGGCCAGGAGGCTGGAAGGTCAGGAGGCTGGAGGGCCAGGAGGCTGGAAGGTCAGGAGGCTTTAAGCTCAGGAGGCTGGAAGGTCAGGAGGTTAGAGGGTCATGGAACTGGAAGGCCAGGAAGCTGGAGGGCCAAGAAGCTGGAGGGACAGGAGGCTAGAGGACCAGGATGCTCTTGACCAGGGTGAGTCAGGTGGCTGAGCGGTTAGAGAATCGGGTTCGATTCCTGGCCTTGTCAAATGATGTTGTGTCCTTGGGCAAGGCACTTCACCCTACTTGCCTCAGGGGAATGTCCCTGTACTTACTGTAAGTCGCTCTGGATAAGAGCGTCTGCTTAATGACTAAATGTAAATGTCATGTAAATGACCAGGTTAGGATCTCGCCAACATCTCAACAGTGATTGACCATCTCTGACCATCAGTAGCAGTAAAGGTACAGTGGGGCAGGGAGGCAGAGAAAGTGGTGGGTAAGCAGGAGGTGGAGCATATTGTATATGCTTCTGTGTGTGTGATCCAGCAGGGAGGCGATGACACAGTGGCCCACATCTCTGCACTAAGGCAGATTAGACAGCCTGCCCAGAGAGCTAAGCCCAAGCGCTGAAAGAAGACGCTCAATAACATACCCTCCACCAGCCCACACCCTGCCTGCTAACACCGGCCTCACATTGCCCCTTCCTCCAGCGCCATCACCACCGGTGGCTCACCGGGTAAAAGCATGGCGGGAAAAAACACTCTGCAATATCTAATCTGCTATGTCATGCTGTTGCTGGTGCATCCCAATTCCATGTGGTTTTCCTTCCTTCCGTTTATTTCCGTGTATAGAACGACTTGCAACAAGCTCCTGGGATTCTTCTGACCTTGTGGGATCTATTTAACGGTTTCCTCCATCCATCACTCTTGTATTTGTGATGGGTTAGACAGCACTGGCCAGCATTGTGTCATACAGGCCTGGCTGTTTGGACACTGGGCTGGCCCACACAGAGGCATTTCTCTCGGAATCAAAAATCCCCAAATATGGCTGCAGCTGCTGTGTGTCTCTCAGTCTGGCATTTCAGCTGATATTCTGGACTGGTTTCGTAGTAACGCAGACTTTAATAGAGTACACCATGGGAAATGATTCAAAATCAAAACCATCGACTTGTGGAGAATCCATCTTAACATAAATCAGTACACTTTCTGAAATAAAGCGTACAAGGCTCATGTCTATTTAACATCAGTCTTTACACCCTCAACATCAGTCTGTTCCCCCCAAAACAATGAGCTTATCTCAACCAAACGACTCCTCCCTATCTTCCACGTACACAACCCCTATCAGAGGAGGGTGTCAGTCCTAAGACATTTCAAGGATGACTGATGAGAACAGGTTTAAAAATGGACACCCCTTCAACAATAACAACAACAACTTATGATCCACCCTGCAGTCTACTGGGCCTGGTTGAGATCATGTATGACCAGACTGTGCCAACCATGAGACAGCAGATAAGTCCTGCTTCCATTTGAGTGAGCAAAGAGGTTTACCAGGGAAGCAGCCATGCTGAAAGGACTCATTCAGGATGAGGTCATGAATTCTTGTTGATTGGGCCTTGTTTGGACAAGATCTCTTTTTTTTAGGACTGATGTTATAGGAACAAATAAATATGGTTCTGAATGGATACAGTCTAATTTGAAGCTACTTGATGAATCCATTACTTCATAATCATGCTCATGGACAAAGTAACATTAACTGTTATCGGATATACTCAGTTCCAGCATGTTTTGCCTACTGGACATGGCACCTTAGTTGCCATGATAGTAAACTTAGCAAAAATCCACGTTTACCTAATTGCTGTAACTGCTCTATGGCAATAAGTAAAGTGCAAGCAAGTAGCTACTAATCTAAATTGTACAACAATGACGAAGAGAATATTGTATCTAATACATCCATCCATCCATAGACACTTCACAAACGTTTTGACAGCTTTCTTCAAGGGGAAGGACTCAGCAATGTGATGGGCCAACGTTGGTAGGGAATGAGGAAGTCAGGTGTAGTAGAAAAAACACCTGATACCTTACCTTGGAGATTATTAGTGCTTCTCCATGCTCGAGGCCACCTTTGAGCGTGAAACCCCAGGGAGCCCCACCCTGCAGACGAACCTCAACGAAAACCGACTTTCCTCTCTGGATGACTGTACTGTAACTGCACAGACTGCTATCCATAGTCGAGAAGACGGAGAAAAGGTTCGGACTGACGGGTATTCCTATTCAGTCCATTAGCAACGAGGAAGGATAAATAGGGGAAAAAATCATGTTTCAAATATTCCTTTTCCCTTTCTTATTAAAATCCGCACAAAACAAAGCAAGTAATGTCCACTCCTATGTGATAAATAGTTTCCCCGCATTACCAAATGGAGCAGCGAGTGAAACATAATTTGTAACCGAAGTGCATTCTGTTGACAGTCAACACAAAAAAGTTACTAAATAAAAAAATACAATTCAAAAAGTGTAACATTGCCAATGTAAAAACAAAAATATACTTGATTAACAAGGTTCCTGTAGTAGACTATAACTTCAGGCTACTTTTAATCGTATGTCAGCCCTTTCCCTCTTCCGACTTTATTTTACCATCACAATAGAATTTGCTACAATCCACTGGGTTGGGAGAAAAGAGAGCGCTCTTTGCCTCGCTGTGAGTTTGGTCGAAGCGAGATTAGGTCAATTTGCCCTGTCAGAAAAAGTATTGCCCACCAGATTTCAGCAATTGTTTTGCGTACTTTACTCAAAGCTTCAACGTAGATTTCCCAACAACATTTGAAGAGATTTGTCGGCTGCAGAAATCATGCGAATCGCAACGATCTCATCTTGCTCCCTTGATGCGATTTTAACTTCCCTCAGTCAGTCCCATGGATGCAAAACTTTGTTTCCCCCCTACTCAGTGTAGTCCCGTCACAGTCAATGGATGAGGTGGTGCGTAATGCGCATGTGTGTGGGGACTGATTCATTGCAGTGCCCGCTTCTTTATAAGTCAAACCATTGTCGAGTCAAAAATACCGACCTGTCTTTGTCTATTGAACAACATGACTGTTTTATTTATGTATTTATTTCTACTTTCTATGCGATGCAAAGCATTGTATCCCACGGTCAGTTTACTTGATGATGATGATGCTTTCGTCGAAGTTCCATCTCTAGGGCTGGAGGGAGCATTCTTCATGTTTGTTAAATTCGGGGAATTCTAATCTGTGTGTGTGTGTGTGGGGGGGGGGGGGGGGGGGTGAGGGCTTCCCATGACTACATCCATATTCTTTTATGTCGACCCCAAAAAGTGTAAAGATACCTGTTGAGCAGAGAATCCATGAAAGGAATCGTAGACACCCAACACTTTAATAATTTACAGATGAAAAGGCTCAGATATTGTATTTTCACCCGGAGGGTGTTTTCTCATATTGAGGTCAGGTTTGTATGATGTCTGCAATACATTGTGGCATTTTTCTAAGTAGACTGAATACTTTAATGGGATTCACTCATTATTTCACTAGTGCATCAGTACTGGTCTAACAGGAAGTATTGGTCTACATTCCTATGTTATTGTGCCCCTATTGGCAGTATCCTCTCTAGACTACAATGTGAGGTGGTTTTGCAATAAGCAAAACTGTCAAGCTCTCACGTTAAAAAAGTGGATCTCCATTTTTTATTTATTTATAGTACTTAGCCCTACACTCTTTTGAAGTATCAGCTCTTGGGTAGGGTGTGTTTCAACAGGGCAGGGCAGGGCAGGGCAGGGCCGGGCCGGGCAGGGGTGGGCAGGGCAGGGCAGGGCAGGGCAGGGCAGGGCAGGGCCGGGGATTCCTCAGTCTGGGTCAGAAAGCTTCAGGCCCCTCTCTACTGCTATGAGCAGGGAGGTGCTAATTGAAGTGTCAGCAGTCGATGCTGTCTTTTGATGAACATACTTCTTGATGCAGTGTTAATGAAGGCTACAGCTCTGGAACATTCTACCACGGTGCCAGTCTATGTGTCCCTCGTGATGATTATGATCCATATTCTGATTGACAATTACAATTGAGATGATGACACGTAATAAAGAGAGATTTCCCTCACCCCCCAAAATCTAGATCTGTGTTATTACAAAGACTGTAAACAGATATCACTCAGTTATATATCAAATATTTCACTTACAGTCCAGATACTGTATCCATTCAAGACTTTTTGAAGGAGAAAAGTCGAGGATGACTT
Organism: Osmerus eperlanus; assembly: GCF_963692335.1. NCBI lineage: Eukaryota > Metazoa > Chordata > Actinopteri > Osmeriformes > Osmeridae > Osmerus > Osmerus eperlanus. The sequence goes on from NC_085035.1 coordinate 6,141,455, forward strand.
GTGAACATTTCAAAGTTAAGGATGACTGATTATCATTTTAATGTGGCAATGATGAGGTCTCACCCTGTAGGGGCCCCTGAAACAGACATGAGGTCATTTGATACCCACGGCAGGAATGTCTCATGGTAACAATGTGCAGGGTTCTGAGTTTAAAGCAGGGTCCCATTTTCGGAACATTGTTTGGTCTTCATACACCAGTCAGTAACAGTTGAGTTTTATGAGTGTTCGGCTTTTCTCAGAGATCAGCAGTCCCACAGCTGAGGTGAGAGGAGGAGGAGGTGGTGTGCTGCCTCACAAGATGAAAATTAATTGCAGTCATCTCAGAGACAAATAATCTCTCAGACGAATGTTTTCAGTGGGGTGCAATCAAGGGAAGAAAAGGGTATAGAGTTCCGTTTTATTAGATTCTGGTGTCCTGTGGTAAAAGAGAAAGAATGTTTTCACAGTTAGACTGGGCATTTATTTTCCTGTTCTAACTGGACAGCTGGGGGCAATTTGACAAGGGGCAAAAGCCATGTTTTGATTCTTTTCAAGTCCAATTGGGACAGATTAAATTTTTTAATGTCGAAAACACACCCGTATGGCCTAAGAATGGCCCTTACAGACTTCATGTTTAAACGACACACACGTGTTTGCAGTGGGCGCCATGGTGAGTTAATGACGTCATCATGTTTGAGGCTCTCCCTACTGTACATCTGCTACAAGTCAAAGCATGTCCCGATGACCTCATGTAAAAAGTAGCATTTACTGTGGGCCCTAATGAAGAAATACAAATATGGTTGCATCTTATATAAATGGGACGTTGCCTCTTATCCATCCCAACCAGATACCACTGTTCAGAGGGGGGCAGTATTGAAACACAGACAGATTTTTTTATGAAATATATTTGCATCAAAAAGAACAGTCATCAACAGTTATCATCTGGTTGGCTGCAGAAAAGTCAATTTGTTGTGGATCATCTGTCAAGTTCATCAAATTTTATTTTATTTATTTTACAAATGCGACAGAATTTGTGCATTATGGTAAATATGTGACTTCAATGGATGGCTTAAAGAGACTGATATCAAATTATTTAATTTAACTTAAAGTTATCCTGGTCTAACAAGGGAACATTCCCCCAATCCAAGCATTACTTCTCAACATTGACACTAGCTTTTGCCAACAGCCCCACCTGCTGTACAAAGAGCTACACTGTAGGTCATGGAGAGGTCTATAATGATTAGGGTACAGCATAATGATATTTGAAAGGCGTAAGTAGGGAGGGATCACACCATGTCCTGTACGCTACTCAAGAAATCTGACAGAGCCTGCGCTGGAGCAGTGCATTTGGGAAATGTGACATCATTGACTAAGTGGCTCTAACTCCAGGTCATTTCTTGGAAACACTGATGTGTTCCCATTGCAGATTGAGCCCCTTTAAACAGAAATTTGGACATTGCATTTCATTGTACTTGAAACCATGGCACCAAAGGAATTCTTTTGGAGAGTCATACTGTTGGTTCTATTTGTGTGTCCTGTTTTTTTTTTTTCTTTTCACCGTGGTTCAGCTTTTTATAGACTGTCCCCACTGAAGGTCAGTGGTAGTCATAGCGATATTGCACTATGAGGAGTGGTATGTTTTATTAAAAGTCCTCCTCAAAGGCTGGTAACATTATGACACAGTACTCTACACAGTTCTTTAAAACAATGATCGACAAGAGCTTCATAATATATGATTCAAATATTCTCAAATGTTCATATAATTTCCTTTGGAATTGTACCTGTTTTAGGGATTTCACACAGCAGTTATCTTCTACACACAACACATGCATGCAGCCACCCACACACACACACACAATGACTTGAGAAAAGTAAAAAGGTGCCACGTAAATGTGTCAGTTCTGTTCATCTCCACAGAGTGAAAGGGGTCAAATGGTCCGACAACAAGAATCTCACACTTCAATTTACAGCCTGTCCTCGTATGAGGAGATCACGGGCCGTCCAGCATGCCTCACTGAATGTCAACACTACTCTGTCCTGACCCGAGCTTTCAGCCAGCAAACTGACAAGTGTAACCGACACTACTGTGTCACTGATGTCTGCTCAGTAAGCTCAGTGTCCAAATAAAGGATTACCTTGAACACAGCCCCCCTATGAGCATGCACACTCTCCATTCTCAAATGAGCACAACAGATATTTCAGCAGACTATCAGACTACCTATCATCACTGTTGTACGGTCATACGTTTACATCAAGTTTGTAGATGGTACAGATCAGGTGTCACCTTGGACAACACTCTTACCATCCCTTAAGAGTGTCAATGGAAACGAGGCAGTAAAGTAACAACCCAAAAATTGATTTCCAAACTTTGTAAATTAGGTTATTGAACTAATGCCAAATCAAATCCTGCACTGCCCTTGAATGTTTCCCTTGCCCTTTGAGCTTTGTAAATACCATCAGGTCTCTCTCCAACAGCGATACAGACAACTCCCTTTCCCTTTGGTTCGCCAGCCAGGTTACTCAGGCCAAGGGGGAAGTGTACAACTCCAGGTTTAGCGGTTGGAGTCAGACCATAACACGCACCCACTCAGTGCAGATGAAATTAATCATTTACAGGGCTGGCAGAACACTTTAAGAATGCTCCACTCATGTCTCTCACAGAATTCATTAAAGATGGAGAGCTCTTCAAATAAAGGAATACACATTCTCGTTTAACATGAACATCTACTGGAATGGATAGTTTTTCCCCCAATACTGACTATTAGACCGTTTTCGGCTACCTACAGGTAATTGTTTTATCAGAAGCATATTCAGGACGCATACATTTCAGATTTTCTATGTTGTTATAAACTATTTATTTACAAATAATTTGCGGTACCTTATGTGACGCCAAAAAGAAGCAACTAAAAGGTAACTTGAGGGCAACTTGACATTGAAATCAATGCATAACTCAAGAGCAGGTTTAAATCACATTGACATTTTCCATCTAAGACGGGAGTGGAAAGACCTCTGCATCGGATAAAGACTGCTTTTAACCCTTGTGCTGCCTTCGGGTCACATGACCCAAAGGTTCATAACGAACCATCGTTGTGTTTACCCAATTTTACCCAATACAAAAACAAATACAAATAATTTTCTTTTAACCTTCGCAATGTGGGGGGTCTGAGACAGCCCAACGGTTAAAAGAAAATGCTTCACTTTGTTTTTGTATGCGGTAAAGTTGTCGCAATACGACGGTGGGTCACAATGACTGATGGGTCAGAATGACCCGAAGAGAACACAAGGGTTAAGGCAGAGAATAGACTAATAAATCCTGCATGAACCTCCTCATCCAAAGCAGCCAGGTCTTTCAGAAAACATCAGGCCTAAATATTTTAAAACTACTGTAGTTAAAGAGAAAAAAGACAGTATAGCAATGGGCTAGTTCCAATTATCAAAGTTTAACTATAAGAATATATAGTAGAGTATACACGCCATGCAAATATTTTTGCCAAGTCAATATTCTGATCTTATATTTTTTCCAAACACGTTTCCAGTTCCAAACCACATCAATCTGAATAACTGAGTATAATCAATTTCAGGTGATGCCAAATTGTTGATGAGGGAACCTGTGGCTTATAGAGGCAAACACCTTCAGTTCAGACATCCATAATTATTAGGCATATTTGTGATATAATATCAAGTGGTTTGTTAACAATAGTCAAGGTCACAAAAAACATGCTGAGAATAAAAGGCAAAAATCATCAGCAAAAGACCTGCGAAGAATTAAACGTGAAACCACCAGGAAACCTTTAGCATCCAGTGCCACCATTTTTCAGAAGTGAAACCTACCTGGAGACCATATCCAGAATTTTATTTTGGGGGGATCCCTTCTTAAAGTGAGGGGGGGGGAAGCTATTAGAAATCTGGGGTGGACATGTAAATGAGGAAGTCAACCCCCCCAGGCAGGGGGTGTGTGTGTGGGGGGGGGGGTCGGACCTGGCTACGCTACTTCTGGAGTCTTGAGAAGTTCAAGGTGTCAGGTTCTTAGTCTTTGATAGACTAGACAGCTGGGCCCGCGGCTGGTTCAACAATTAACACCGATTCGAGTCAAGCAACATCAATGTGGGGGTGGAATAATATTGTCGGGCTGATATCATTATCGATGAGCTAGTTGCAGCTTTTCAGGTTGCAGATGGACTGAAGATGAACTGTTTAAAACTGCTGGCAGTTTCTGGAAGACACTTTCTTCAAAGAGTGGTCCAAGAATAAGTCATCAGCATTTAAGAAGACCTAAGATCTAAGTACTCCTGTTTGGCCTGCCAGTAGAGGCTTCAAAAATGACCTGGCCCCCTTATCCGATTTAAACCCAATTGAGAACTTGTGGGGCCTTCTCAAGACAGATTTTCAGTGAGGTGAAACAATTTGAACAGCATCTGTGAGGCTGTGATGTCTGCTTCAGCTAAAATGAACAAAATAAAGACACTAATTCTATGGATGGGCAGCTCGTGAAAGTCCCTGAAAAGGGTGATTATACTGGCCACTGAATACTTTGAAAGGCCTAAGACAAGTTGATGTCTATTGTTTACTATTATTTGTTTCAACATGTTTCCTATTACACTTTGAAATAAGGAGAAAGTCCTTTATACATTTACAAATTGCCTATTGATGCAGTGTTCAATCCCATAAAAAGGTTAGTGAAATAGAACCAGTTAGTTACATTAAAGCAATGCATTTCATATCTAGTTTTAAGATGCACTCAACAAAAGCAATATTTTAGTCAAGAAATCAGCATTGGCATTCATGTAAAATAGTTTTTATTGAATACACACACACACTACAACTTCACCTTAAGGACACAAGAGTAGCATGACACCACATATATAATACATATACATATATAATTTTAGGAGAACATTAGATCGAGACAATTCTATAAATTAGTGTTCAAAGAGAGAAAAAAAATCAAGTGACAACTTTTCAAAATTGAAAAAAAAAAACAGCAAGAATTTTAACACCAAGGTGTAGGCACCACAATCAAACCTGCAAGGACAGAACATGAATTTAAACAAAAAGGAAACTTGGAAAAACATATGAATATCAAAACGCTGACTTAGTGAAGTGTCAAAACAAGCACAGTTTAAGTAATAAAAAAGGATATACCCGTTACTCCCCTCAGTAATTATAGCTGGGATTATTATTGCAATTTTCAAAAGTGCCTCTTGTGCATTATTGATTGCTGTACAGGAGTTTAATTCAAGCTTTGTACTGGAACTCCACAAGCAGTAACTGACATTAAGAGGTGCAAATTGCATATATTTGTATTATTGCTAAAGCATGGTTATCCCCAAGTAAAGGCATTGAATTAGGAAACCTTTCTGTATAAAAATATGATTCTAATTGTCCTCGAAAGTTGCACTGATGTAAACCCTTGCATCATTTCAAAAGGACGTTTATGTAAGTAAACTAGGCTGCTAAAACAAATTAAACCGAGTTTGAACCATTTTCAATAGGAAGTAAATAAGTTAACTGAAATTTAACTGGGTTATTACATTTTACATCCCTGTCTTTTCCTCAGAGGTAGCCCCACCACTTGCGAACATGAACGTCTTGCCCATGGCCTGTCTCCAGGTGGCGATTGCTGCATTCCTCCCATCGTTTGACCCAACCATCCTCCACAAGGACGAACTTCCACTCCACCTGGCTGTCCGCAGGCAGGCTGACTGAGTTGGCCCAGAACCCATCCTTGGCCCTCTCCAGCGGAACATAGCTCTTCCAGCTCCCTAGCTCCTTCTGGTCGCCCGTCACGGCCAGGACTTGGCAAGGGGATGTGGTGAGGTAGTGCACACTGAAGCGCACGTGGATCGTTTGGGGGAGGGGCTGAACAACCAGAACCTTCTTATTCCCTTCGTCTCCATCGGTTGAACCCGGGTCATTCATATCCCCTGGCATATTATTGGTGTCCTGTTCATCTTCTTGAAGGCATTTCCTCGCAGGTAGGGCTGCCAAGGGCGAGTTGGTCATTAAAGGGACTATCCTCATGGTCTCCTCTGTGATGTCGACAGTCATCCATTCATTGTTATCCATTGTGGCCTCCATGATGTTGATCTCCGTCTTCTCATAACATACCTCTTCCTCGGTATCCAAGCTCTTAACCATCTCTACTTTCTCAAACACCAGAGGATTTCTCCCCCTTGTTGGTTCCATCAATTGATCAACCATACTGGTAACTGTAACTCTAGCCTCTGTCAGCTCACTCAGTTGATTGTTAAAACCGGTCACTCTAGGCTCAAATATCTGCTCACCCATTTCATCAATAAGACCATTATGAACCTCCATTGGCGCACTCAACTGAACAAGACTATTTCTATCACTTTCTTCCAAGAGCTGGTTCAGTTGATCGATCACATTGACATGAAGACTGTCCTGGTTGGGATCTTCTTCCAGACTTTCATATGGCTTGTCCTTCAGTCGTGGTTGGTCAACCAGTGGTTCTTGGGGGCCAATCACCACCTCAGGCCAATCAATGTGTTGACTTATTGGGTCGTTGACACACTCATCAGGCAAGTACGCATCTGACACTTCACATTGTTTAACATATTCCACACATAAATGCATACGCTGGTCTCTGTTGACATGTGGAATATGGGGACTACCATCCTTCACAATGGCACCAGTCTTCCAGGCCTTCTCCTTTGCCGTCAACTCATGACTGGAAATCTCCACTTCCTGATTCACATATACCTGGCCATGTTGAAGTCCTTCGAGATCACCGTCGCCATTCTCCAGCTCTGGGAGATGATCAGGTCCTTCCTCCGGCTCTCCTTTGTCTAAAGCATGGGGATGGTGTATTCCTGGCTCCTCTGTGTCAGTACTTTCACAATGCCAACAAAGGCTAAACTCTTTCAGACTGTGCTGAGATTGACACTGCACTTCCATCCTGGATAGACATCCAGTTTCATTGGTCTTGCCACTTAAGGAACAGTCACTGGCTGGTTCCTGTTGGTCTGAGTTATGGATAGCCTGGTTAGGTCTAGGACACCTCTCTGGCAGTTCACTGTTGTGTTCAGGTAAAAAGCCAGGATCATTCTCTTCAAGGGGCAGCCAATCAGCATCTTCATCTTCTGAGGCATCACTACTCCTATTGGTCTCCATAAGATTGCTTTCACTTTTGCTACACATCATCTCTGGCAGCCCCTCATCACTGGGCTCTGGAACAGAATGATGAAAATAGGGACGCGCATTAACAGGGCTACTGGATACATTACAACGCTCAAAACCATTTCAAATGTTTTCCGATTTGATAAGGATGGAGATTCATTGTACGGCTTGTGGTTTCACGTATTGGCTTAGCCTAACTCATTTAAAAAATACTGCAACGTGTACTTTCAGTCACAGGCAACGACAAGCATTATAACATTGATATACTTAAGCACGTGTGCAGGTTTGAACGCCTACATCGCAACAGTTTACCTCTCCACGCAGAACACATTATCAACCCCAGTACAAAATCTGCAGCCGTCATTGAAATTGTATCAATTTTAAAATGGTATAAACTGCATAAGGCTATGAACTAAATTGCATCTTTACCTGTTGACTCCACACTCGACTCGGTTTCCTCTTCTATCGGTGTTATCCCTTCTGGGCTTACTGCGTCTTTCTCCGTTACAAGCACGTTGCTACCAGCCTTCCTTCTTCTACTGCTTATGGTTCTGTATATGATGAATGCAGCCCATAAGGACAACATGGCAAAAACAGTCAAAGCCGCTGCCGGAGCATACCTTCCCATCAAAGAAAATAATGAAGTCAAATCACCGCGTCCTTCAAGAGCGACCGTTTTACTCTTCTTGATAGCCATTGTGTTTTTCAGCGATCAACACACCCGGTGTCTAAATTGAAGCAAATCTGGTGACCAATGTGCTGCTATTTCTCCTCTGCCTCGTGCACGTTGGAATGTGACCCCTTGTTGCGGCACAGCTCTGCATCAGGTGAGCTAGCTGCCAATTAAATTCGCTGCCTTGATCTCTGATTCAATCAAGACTTCTTCGATCTGAAAAGTACAGAAAACAATAGCGTAGTTGCCACATTTCACTTACATGAGCCTATATCAGAAGAGAGTAGGCTAATGCCTAATTCAAATTATCTGGATCATGGACAATAATCCTTACTTTACAGTATAAGGGCCATCAAATACATGCTATTTTGTGATTTATGTTAACAAATGTGATTTATGTATATCACATTTGTATCTCCACTTAAATTTTCTTATAGTCCCAACGGAAAATAGGAAATTGGATGTGGTTTCGAATTTGGTTTCCAGTTGAGACAAATTATATTGTGAAACAAATGCAGTATTGATTGTTACAAAATGTGCAAATACTTCCATCTAGTGGAAAGGTTGATATTAGAGGGAACGCAATGTGATCCACTTAATATTCTATCATTTTTACCTCCTGACTTCTTGGCCTACTGACTGTTCTAAACACGATAAATTAATACATGCAGGCTAGTGGTTGTGTTACACGTGAACACAACCTGATCTTAGCTTTGTATTAGTAGACTATTTTAAGGAAAAGCAGAGCCTGTTTAAGGATATATTAGACATTCTCTGGAAAAAGCATGATATCGTGTAGTGATGGGTCGTTCGCGAACGATCCGGCTCTAAGAGCCGGCTCTTGAAGGTGAACGTCGGGAGCTGGCTCGCATATCTGAAGAGCCGACTCTATTTTTAATAGATTAATACAGCCTATAAAAACTAAATGATTATGAAATAATGAATTTTAATTGTATTTAAAATAATTGACTAATTCAAAGAACAACAAAAAAATACTTGTAGGCTTAAAGGCGCACACGATCATCCTCACATTCTGTTCCTGTCAATCCTGCATGAGGGAGGGCCGAGCCAACTCACACACAGTCAGAGAGTAGTCAAAACTCGGAGGAGAGCCATGACAAATCAATGCATTTTTAAAGATATGTGGTTACGGTCGAGTATAATTTCATTTCATAATTTAATTCAAATTGTTTTCACACCCATCATAGTCAAATTCATAGTTAAAAACATGTATTTTTTAAAGAGCCGTTCGGGAGCCAAAAGAGCCGGCTCTTTTTGGTGAGCTGAGCCATACGAGCCGGCTCACGAAAAAGAGCCGGAATGCCCATCACTAATATCGTGATCGTGACGTGTAAACAAGTTGCATAGGTGATGTGTCACGTGAGGCAAAGATGGTGGTTAGTCGTCGGCTAAATGCATCTTAACACCTTTGTTTTTTTACTTATTCGCTTACGTTGATGATCCTATCATAGCCTTAACCCTTCTTGGTGGTTTATGGAACATGTTCTGCGCAAGACTGTACCTTAGATAGTTTAGGAAAAAGCACATTATAATCTATAGAAGACTGGACCAAAAAGAGTTACCGTTGTAATGAGACAGAATTAGGGGCGGTTTTAGTCTTCTCGTTTATGGAAACAATCTTTGCGTTCTTGTCAAAACAAAACTAAAGCGTCATCTGGGTGACAATACAAGCACCCAAGCTAAAGGGCAACGCAACTTCTCAGCCATGTCAATGAAATTTTGCTGCATTTACAGTGTCGGATTCATTTCCATTCTACTTTTAATAACAGGAATTTCTTTAGTATTGGCAGAGGTTTTCCAAAATTTATTGTACTCGAGAATCGAAAAGGTAAGAGTACAGTAAGCTAATGCTATCCAACTACTAGCTCTAGCAAAGCTAGAACTAGTTGACAGCTTTTCAGTGAAGCTAAATGTTCATAAAAATTAGCTTTTCAAGGTCGCTATCTACAACCCACTGTTTTAAATGAGTAAGTTGGTAATACAGCTGTGTGTTGTAGCCACGAACTAGTCATTTTGGTTGTACACATGTATTGGTTTAAACTAGTGCTATTCATTGACTTGGTCACATCTGGTATGATTTAGGCGTTAAATCTAGCATGATTGAATAATTTTTCATGCAATCGGGTGCCATCGTTGCTTGGAACCAACCAAAACAAGTGTTCCAAGTGCAAGTATTGTATGGCTATTAATCAGGATCAAATGCCAGATATGTTTTATCTGCAGAACCTATCTTGTATTGAATGTGAGCCACAGATGTAGTTGCTAGCTCGTTTATATGGACTGACGTACTGCACGCGGATCCCCAGGAAATCGTGCTGAGAAATGGAACTGAGGCGTTCGATGCATGGGAAAACCCCCCTCCTCCTGTCTACATGCAGTTCTACTTCTTTAATTTGACCAATCCGTTAGAGGTGCTTGATGGAGACAGGCCTGCTGTGGTTGAGATAGGACCCTACACATACAGGTGAGATGAGAAGTATCACCTAAACTCTAATTGTCCTCTGTACAGTGCACCCTTCATTGACTTCTCTCATTCTCTTGCACTTCATGTTCAATTCACAGCCTCCTTGTTGATATAACAGGAATATATTGAATCGCCTTACAAAAGGCAAGAGGGAATATTTTATTCAGTCTCGATTGATCCATGCACGTTTACTTGTATTCAGGGGCAAGTGACTGTGGAACAGGGTTTGAACAACAACATTTGCAGGGATATGGAAGGGAACCAATACTAACTGTGGTTGTTAGGGATGACAAGCACTTTTATTGTGCAATTGTTTCGTTGCAGCAGTCATGTGATTCCTCCCTTTCACACTTTCACCCGTTATTTGCGGCCCCATTGTACAGTAGTCTTAAAAGACCTTACTGAGTATCTTTTATATCAATAACTATACCATCATATGAACAGCACGGAAGGTTTTCAAAGACGCCACTGGTTCTGCATTTGTTTACTAGGTCAATGACATTTTAAAAACTTTATCGTTCTGTTTTATGTTCTTTTCTTGTCTGCCTTACCAGCACATTACCCAAGTATGCTATATCAGCATATTTTTCCATAACCAACTATCCTAACTTTCGTTAACTCACACAGGGAGTATCGGCCCATGGAGGACATTACCTTTCTGGAGAACGGGACGAAAGTATCGGCTGTGAATACAAAGACCTACATATTTGAGGCCAACATGTCCATAGGCCTAGAAAGTGACTTAATGAGGACAGTGAACATCCCAGCGTTGGTAGGTTTGCAGGAGCACTCTTGCTTATGTGTAAAGTAAAACCATGCATCTCTTTTCAAGTTGAACACTGTGACATGATGGTTACATGGAGGATCTGTCTAATGCACTCGACGCTTTTCTGCAGGAATTTTAAGCAGCCTGTTTTATTTGTGTTTGTTCCTAGACCGTCATGGAGAAATTCAAGGATCATTCAATCATAGCCAATCTCATCATGGCATACATGAAGTCCAATAATATTGGACTGTTCAGCACACACACTGTTGGAGAGCTACTGTGGGGATATGAGGATGGATTGCTCAAGGCTCTCAAATTGTTCCAGCCTGATTTAGATGATGTGTTTGGCCTCTTCTACAAGGTGTGCTTTGAACTTCTATTCACGCTTTATACAAGATTCACAATATCAACAAACTGCTTCTAAATCAGTGCCTTGTTTTTGATGACATATTACGCAGTTATAACTTCGGTGTTGATACTTTTCTACTCATTTTAAACAGACGCATGGTTTTGAAGTGTGTTCTTTTGTTTTCTTCTCCTCGCTCAGACAAACGCGACCAATGACGGGGAGTATGTTTTCCTGACTGGCCAACAGGATTATAGGGACTTTGCCAAGGTGGAGCAGTGGAAAGGTCAAAGGTAAAGTCTCTCGTAAAGTTCAAGCTCCTGAGAATATAATAATTGATGAGGGGCAGTCTCATCAATAACAAACAATCTTGTTGTAACACTAGGCACCGTGTTACACCATAGGATGTACTGTCAATCGCAGAATGAGGGTCACTTCAGAAAGTATTTCATTGAGAAATTCAAAATGGACGAAGAAGTTTTTAGACTGAGGGAAGATGAGTGGAGTTGACGTGTGCTTGTTGATCTCCTTCCCTGGTCAGCTCTCTGCCGTGGTGGTCCACGGACGAGTGCAACATGATCAACGGCACCAACGGTGCCTCCTTCCATCCTGTCATCACCAAGAACGAGACGCTCTACATGTTCTCGTCGGACCTCTGCAGGTGGGAGTCCAGGCGCCGTTTCAACCCCCTCACACCTCCGACAACCCAGCACTCTGTAACTCGGTTACCCAACGCACTTTGTGGGACACCACTTCTGAGAGGATTCTGCTACCTCCCCAAAGGCAGTTAAATTTAGTGTTACTAAAAGTGTGTGACCCCTGGTCTGGTTTATTTCCCTCCATCTTTGACATGAACATCTCCGAGTTCATGCCTCACATAGCCAGTGGGATTTCTAGTGTTCCGTTTGCCCAAATTAAATGTATCCAGGCCTGCAACTTGGATTAAGGACACGGCCAGTTTGGCATTATCCTGTGGAATGAGGTCAATACTTAAGATAAGCTTTTAGTTTACTGAAACCCAGCTTTGGAAGCTCTTCAGGCTGTTTATTGTTGTGTATAAGACACATTGCTGACTCATGGAATAAACATGGCGAGAAAGTCAAAACTGTATAAAGTCAATGAGGATTGTGAATGTGCATCAAGCACTAGCTGTGTGACCTGAGAGCTAGTGGCTGGTAGCTGAGGTAAACTCAACTCCCATATTGGGGAACACTTGTTTGGATTCTACAAAGATGTGTGTGTTAGACCGTGTCTCCCTTTGTCAGGTCTCTGTTTGCCACGTTCGAGGAGGAGGTGAGTGTGAGGGGCCTCCCCGGCTACCGGTTCGTGCCACCCAGCCGGGTGTTTGCCAGCCCAACGGTGAACCCTGACAACGCAGGCTTTTGCGTGCCCCCGGGGAAATGTCTGTCCTCGGGTCTGCTCAACGTCAGTGTCTGCAAGCAGGGTGAGACACGGCTTCTGGAGCCTCCGTTTACGCTCTTCTACTCGACGAGCTTCATGATGGGGTTCATATCGGACTATTTTAAAATGCCTGAAATAATCCTTGTTGAAAGTACAAAGAATGATGCTGTCGGATCCGTTGTGCCATTCGAATTGTTGAGGTCTGTGAGGTAACTGGGATGTGGTCTCATCTCACCCCTAGGGGCGCCTATTATCATGTCGTCGCCACATTTCTACCAGGCAGATGAGAAGTACATCAACGGCGTCTTTGGGATGTATCCTAACAAGGAGCGGCATCAGACCACTATTGACGTGAACCCAGTAAGAGCCCTCCACTGTGAACATGAACCGGTAGTACCCTTGTGTTACCACTAGAGGGGGGGAACGACCCACCAACACATTCACACAGTTCAACATTTCCACAGCCTCAGCCCATTGGCTTGAGGGGATGGAAGGCGGTTGCAAATTGTGAGAGGTGCATTTTAACACGTTATCTTAATAACTATATTTTTATATCTATTTTTTTTGTTTGTTTTGTTGTTGGGGGTGTGGGCTTTTGTTAGATGCTGTCAGCTAATTATGTGTCAATGTGATTTGGTACAAGTGCCTTTTTATCATAATCATTGGTTAAAGGGTCTTAATATAAAAACATTACAATACATAAAATGGAAACATGTCAATAAGGTATCTAAATGTTCCAGTAATCGCTCCATACTTTCCATGTAACAAGGTGAGAAACACCCACACTGCTGTGGAGCATGTTGGAGTTGCCCCTCTGATAAACCCAGTTTTATAGCACTATTGTTGATGTTGGCAAGGGAGCTGGCTTGGACACTCAGGGTGCAGACATAATAAAGATTAACTGTTTATTTTTATTTTTTATATCATATACAATGTCTACCTGACCCGTGTTCGAAGTCAGACTAACCTCATGGAGAACTGGCATTTATTTAGTGTATGAAACTGTGAACGCTTTTGCTGCCTGTTCAAAGTCCATGAGGACCTAAGGTCTCTTACTATGAGAGTCCAAGGCGGGAAGAGTTTGATATTGCTCCAAGCGCATCATTCATTTATTGAATGATCAGGTTTACTGTAACTCCTTTGGAAACATCACACGGATATTTAAGGACTCTATTCAACTTCAATGGATGTATTTAAAGCTAATTGTTCTAATGACATATTTTCAATGGGAATGAGACATTTGTGTCTCAAAAGGTGAATTGAAACAGTTGTGCTGTGTCCTCCCAGCTCACAGGTGTGATCCTACAGGCGGCCAAACGACTCCAGGTCAACGTCTTCGTTGAGAAAATCAGCACGTTCAGGTAAACTCCCACTCCCCGAGTCTTTATGGGGAAACAGCCCAAGTCTTCCTTGTAGGCAATCCCACTGTCCAACATAAGCAAGGTATCTGTTACACAGACAATGAGTCTGGGGAAAGACAAGGGACTTATATGAACTAGTTGAGGTGAACTTTGTAAGACATTAAATGAGCAATTCAGAATTGGAAAAGGCAGAAGTTTTTTTTTTGACTTTACAGGAAGTGAAACCCAGCCATTTTGGCCTCTGAACTCTGACATTACAGAGAGATGATGAATCATCTCAGTTTCTCTGAACTCTGCTTTTTCCAGAGAGATGGGGGCAGGGTCACATGTTTTGTGGTTTAGACCTGTGACGGTTACCATACGGTTGGTTGTCTCTTGTTGACATGGATTGGTTGGAATCCTGTTTTTATTCCTTGAGGTCAGCTTTGACCAGAGAAGGCTCAGTTGACCCCGAGTGCCGATCTCCAAAATAGACCAAGGAACGCTTCTCTGTGACCATCTCTAGCATTCCTCTTACAAAAAGTTCCCTCAGACAGGTCAACATTTTGCTGACGTGTCATGAGTAGTATGGTAGATCAATCATGCCATCATCACTGAACTTTGGACGGTCAAAGCTCAGAGATGGCCAGGATTTAAACAAAACAATTAAGAGAACTACAGATCAAATAAGAGAGAGAGAGATTGAGGGTCTAAGAGAGAGGGTGAGTAAGTAAGAACAAAAGCATAATTATAATTGTATCATGGTTGTCTGATGGCATTGTACTCTTTGTTTAGTCTGGGCTCTTTGCATAAGCAACGTGACAAACACTATTTGAATTGCAAAAAAACCCAAAAAAAACACCACTTCTGAAGTGTAGTCCAAAGTCGTTTGATATTTTACATGGGCTTTATTGCTATTTCTTTATTAGCCATTTTGTTGCAGGTAAGTGATGCACAAAGCTAAAAGCTACTCTGGCCAACTCGAGGTGACATGTGGCAGGGTCAGCTGACTGCATGTATCATAGACAGAACATCTACAACTCAACAAGGATACAAGTTTATAAAGACATTGCTTTGTAAATAAATATAAAAGTTTCCTTGTTTCAATAAAGTGATCCGTTTTTTCTATTTGTATTTTTTTAATAAAATGTGTTCTGTGGTTAGTCAGTACTATGGTGTTACAGGTCAAACATGTCTGTTGTGAAAATCCCTTACCCTGATTTTGTATCCCATCGTAATGTTGATACTTCTTTTCATTATAGCCAAACCGGAAATGTCGGAACAGTGGTGTTTCCTGTGCTGTTTCTCAATGAGGTAATAACCTCAATACCCATGCCTGTATAGAAAACGGTTTAACTTGGGCTAGAACAAAAACATTCAACGGGGTATGTAGGTATTCCACAGCCAAAAGAATTCTCCTAGCTCTGATGTAGAACGTCAACACGATTTCCTTCAACTCCCCTGCAGAGTGTTGTCATCGACGAGGAGTCCGTTAAAAAGGTGCAGGTGGTGGTCACTCTGGGCAACGTGGTGGTCAACGTCCCCTTCATGCTGATTGGCGTGGGGATCCTCCTCGGGGCCATTTTCATGATGCTGATGTGTCGTCAGCAAGTCCCCAAGGTGAGAGGTCGTCACGGTGTAGGTAACTCGGCCATAAAGCTGTATGAAGGCTTGTGAGGTGTTCTGTTGTTCTAATATTGTTCCACCAGCACCCAAGCCCTTCATAATTACATTTAATTATATTTTCATATATATATATATATATATATATATATATATATATATAGATTAGATTTAATTATTTTTTCAACTCCAAAATAACACATAGCAAGTATACTGTTTTGCATGATTTGAAGACCAAACTATGATTTGGCTGTTTTTTTTCTCTTATCCTTCTCCAGAGCACCCCTGCTGAGCGCCAGCCTCTGCTTGGTTCATCCTAGCTCCACAGTCCGTGTAGTCATGGCTGAACACGTCAGATTTCTGCTATAACCTGCCACAAACTAATTACAGTAATGTGTAACACAAACTATTATAAGTAGGTGACTGAAAGGTCAACCTCCTGTTCTAGGTGTATATACTCTAATGTTATCATTAAATCTCTAACATTTCCATATTGTATATCTGATTGCTCAGTTCAAATGCCAATTTTATTTGAAACCAATTGTAAGGCAACAGTTCTGAAATGTTTATAGGAGACCTGTTTTGACATGAATAGTGTCCCCCCCTGAATCCCGTCTGTCAACAAACAGGAGGACAAATTATTCCAAATCAACAGTACAGAAACTTCAAGTAAGAAATGCTCAAACTGAAACAAAGTTTACCCAAAAACCCGATATAATGGTGAAGGTTTAGGGAAGAGGTTAAGAGATTATTGATACGATACTGTGTGTGAGGGTGTGTGTGTGTGTGTGTGTGTATGAGATTATTGAAATGATGATGCGTGTGTGAGGATATTTGGGGGAGTTTATTTTCAGTATGATCTCATAGATGGCAAGCGTATAGGCCGGCTGTCAGGATCAGGTCTGACTGTCAGAGATTGCTAATGAAATTGCACTGTACTGTATGATATCAGACAGTCAGCAAGATCTGGAAATGTGCTGAAATAAGTTCACTTTTGTTCCACTGTGGCCCAGTGCACTTGTTACACAACCACAGTAATGTCACTAATATTTTTATACTACTGGTTTGCAGGCTCAGCAGCCCGATGATGGGATTTGTCAAAATGTTGTTAAATAAATTGATTTTATTTTATTGCCACTATGAGTTATGTATGCAATTCCAAGTGAACATCCATATCGGTGTGTTCGATGCCATAAGATAAATTTGGTCCTTTGTTTAGTTACCCACTGAACGAGCTAACCACAAATTATAGGCATACATGTTTCCTGAGAACTTTTGAATGAATGCATTCAGATCACTGATGTTATGATGAGAGTGTGAGGCCAACGAAATGGTTGATTGTTGAACACATTGAAGAAGTTATCCTGTAATGTACTGATATATGTATGAGTCCTCTGCACTGAAAAAAATTTACCCTGATCGAACATTTTACCTCCAAGTAAGGATGTGGTCAGTTTTGTAGTGAGTAAATTGAAAAATATACCGGTCCTTCAGTACCATTCTAAGGGAAACCAGATACATGTGAGGCGTGTCCCATCTAAGTTCTTAGAACCAGTTGCCTCAATTAGATTGTTCAAAGATGTGTATCTTTTACTCAGAGAACATTTCAAATGTATGTACCTCAAACAATATTTTAACCGTATTTTAAACTGGCAGGTTTTCTATTTGTAAAAACACAACAGTGGACGTAATTAGAATGTGAACATTTGTCACTACACTACAGCAATTAGAATTTGGGGGCTTCTACCTATTCATACTTCATTACTGTTTTGGGTTTTAATGTTATTGCTCCATTCAGTATCCCATGTTTGTTTAACAAAATAATCTTTATTGTCTTAAATGCTTCAGGATATGTATTTATCTAGCATGTCGTAATTCTGCTCTGTTAAAAGAACTGTACTTGCACTTTTTCTACAAACATAAAAAAGCATCTGCACAAGTTTTACAATATTTACAATCTCTCCAGCATGTAACATATTTACAAATAAATACAGGCTCCATTGCCACACATTTTACAAATGGCATATCAATAAACTCAATGTACTTCAAGTTGTTTCTGTTATGTCTGTATTTCCTTCATCAAACATTGTAGATCAGACAGATAAAGTAACATCCAGTGGTTTAGTGCTGTTACTGATAAGACACGTGGATATTGATCTTTGGTACGTACAGGGACAACAGCTTGTTTGCTTGAGACAATGCTGTACCTGGTACAAAACTGTGATCAGTAAGTGTGTGAGAATGGTTAACCAGACAGTTCAGAAAGCAGCATTTTTCCTGTTTCGTTTTTGGACATCGCTTCCTCTGCTCATGCATAATCAGTCATTGTTCTCCAGTTTTCCATTATTCGGTTGAAATTATATTTCTTCCATACTGGGTGATTAGCCTTGAGATCCATTGCTTGCAGATGTTTAAGAGGAAAAGACACGAAAACTGCAGACATTTCTCCTGTGGAAGCAAACAGCATGCATGAAATACAAGCCCATATTGCAATCAAACCGTGTTTTTATAGGCACAAGATTTACCTGCAGTATTTGGTTCCACACTCAGAGGGCTCCCTGCAGCTGGCTCCAACAGGCTTCAGGGTGTTCCATCTCCACAGCAAAGAACGTTTGGCCCGGTGGACGAGACCAGCCGTGGACCACTCCCCCAGTAATGGAGCGGCCCGCACCTGGATGGACCAGCAGGACAACCTACCGTCAGCCTCACAGTCTTACTGCCCATTACATGTCATCTACTACACTTGACACCTCGTCTGACCTACTGTACATGACCCCTCTACTGTACACAACATCTATATTCTACTATACAGGACAACTCCACATAACATCTCAACTGTACATGACACCTCTACTGTACACAACATCTATATTCTACTATACAGGACAACTCCACATAACATCTCAACTGTACATGACACCTCTACTGTACACAACATCTATATTCTACTATACAGGACAACTCCACATAACATCTCAACTGTACATGACACCTCTACTGTACACAACATCTATATTCTACTGTACAGGACAACTCCACATAACATCTCAACTTTACATGACACCTCTACTGTACACAACATCTATATTCTACTATACATGACACCTCTACATGACATCTCAATTATACATGACACCTCCTATACTGAGCCTGACATAATCTCTACTGTACATAACATCTATACTCTTCTGCACCAAGCTAAACAGACACTACTAACAGTGGGCCTCATTCACCAATATCTTCCTAAGTTATTTCTTAAATTTGTTCTTAAGAAAGTTCCTAAGAGAAATCTACGTGTGATTCATGACGTGTTTTTAAACAGCAGAATTGTTCGCAGGTGTGTTCTTAGAATGATGAATCCCAATATGTCGTAAGTTTAAAGCTCGTGCCCCGTTGCTGCTATTTAGCATAGGTAAACGCCGCGTTAATTCCCATAAAAGAGCATGCGATGGCAGGGCCGTGTGCACACTCAGAGAAATTTCCAAAATACGTGGTAAAAACGGTGGAGGCCTCGACAAAAGACAGAAAAACTTTAGTAATTCTGAAGTGGAGGTACAGCTGCAAGAAGTTAGCGACAAACGACACAGCATATTTAGTAGAGTCAGCGGTGGATACAAAGCAGTAAATAAAGCCGATGCATGGAATGCAATTACTCATGCAGTGAACGCTGTATCTGGAGAAGGGTGCAGAACTGATGAAGTGAAAAATAAATGGTTTAACTTTAATCTGAATTCTTACAGTTTTTCTCAGTCGCTTTGGTGCATTTCTCACATCACTATTTACATTTGCACAACAGTTAGTTCAACCTCCACAACATGTAGTCATTTGTGCACATCATAGCAGCAGTTTCTCATTCCTTCCAACAAATTGCAAATGCGTTTGGACATGCATCAATTGCTTTCATACAACTCTCTGCTGTTTTATAACATTATCATTTGCTTATGTCATGTCAGTCAAAATTAACTATACTTGTGAATGCTGAATAGTCATTCTATATAAAACTAATAGTCCTCATGTCATTGTTTGAGTCATTATATACAAAAATGTTGAACTAGTTGTCAAAATCTGTCAAGCAAATTTTACAAAGTTTAAAAAAAATGTAAACACATTTTTTCCTGAAAATGTCTCCTAAATTGAACAATTTCTCTCAGGTGAATCTCAGCTTTCTTTGATGAGAAGGAATGTGTGAAGCATCAGTTGCAGCCAATGATAAGCCACTTCTCTACAATCACTGTCAGAGCTGAGTCCCATAAACCCCCACTTTACAAGCACATATGAACCAAGCAGGACATACTGTGTACCATTTCTACAATACTGTGACACAGAAATGGAAGGTCAGCCTCGAGGAAGAGGGGTGAGGGTGCGGGGAGGAAGGGGAAGGGGACAAAACAGGGGAAGAGGAAGAAGAGGCCAAGTACATAGGCGGATCCCTGATGTTGTTGTTGCATGTTGTACTGCAATATTGTTTACCGTTGTGCACAGCTGTACCCAAAGGGAGTTTATTTTTGTTATACAGTTTTTCTCAGTCGCTTTGGTGCATTTCTCACATCACTATTTACATTTGCACAACAGTTAATGCAGTTCTCAAAACAATTAGTACAAACTGCAAAACCTAGTTGATAACCTGCAAAAGCGTGTCACTTGCTCAAAATGGATAACTCATTCCTCAAAAGCAAGTATTCATGTCAATGAAAGTGTCAGTGTCATCAAGATGAAAAGTCCCGACACCATTGTTTATGAACAAGATAGTCAAATGGCTTTGTCATGTTTTCATTATGACAGTTTACTCTGTAAATTTTTTCCAATGCAAAAAAGTCAGATCTTGGTGACACTACCTGAAAATGCTCAAGACAGCACTATATACTATTTGCACAGCCATTTGAAAAATACAGTAAAGTTACACATTACTGTATTTAGGGAGGTAAATGAGTACAAGACACTGAATATGTATGTTTCACATTTTTACTGCATATGCTCTTTGCAATTCTAATTTGTTCACAGCATTGTGCAAACGAAAAAATACACCCTTATTTATAACAAATATAAACTCCCTTTGGGTACAGCTGTGCACAACGGTAAACAATATTGCAGTACAACATGCAACAACAACATCAGGGATCCGCCTATGTACTTGGCCTCTTCTTCCTCTTCTGCTGTTTTGTCCCCTTCCCCTTCCTCCCCGCACCCTCACCCCTCTTCCTCAAGGCTGACCTTCCATTTCTGTGTCACAGTATTGTAGAAATGGTACACACTATGTCCTGCTTGGTTCATATGTGCTTGTAAAGTGGGGGTTTATGGGACTCAGCTCTGACAGTGATTATAGAGAAGTGGCTTATCATTGGTTGCAACTGATACTTCACACACCCCTTCTCTTCAGTGAAAGCTGAGATTCACCTGAGAGAAATGGTTCAATTTAGGAGACATTTTCAGGAAAAAAAAGATTTAAAAAAAACAATTTGCTTGACAGATTTTGACAACTAGTTCAACATTTTTGTATATAATGATTCAAACAATGAAATGAGGACTATTAGTTTTATATGGAATGACTATTCAGCATTCACAAGTATAGTTAATTTTGACTGACATGACATAAGCAAATGATAATGTTATAAAACAGCAGAGAGTTGTATGAAAGCAATTGATGCAAGTCCAAACGCACTTGCAATTTGTTGGAAGGAATGAGAAACTGCTCTATGATGTGCACAAATGACTAAATGTTGTGGAGGTTGAACTAACTGTTGTGCAAATGTAAATAGTGATGTGAGAAATGCACCAAAGCGACTGAGAAAAACTGTAAATAAGAGTGTATTTTTTAGTTTGCACAATGCTGTGAACAAATTAGAATTGCAAAGAGCATATGCAGTAAAAATGTGAAACATACATATTCAGTGTCTTGTACTCATTTACCTCCCTAAATACAGTAATGTGTAACTTTACTTTATTTTTCAAATAGCTGTGCAAATAGTATATAGTGCTGTCTTGAGCATTTTCAGGTAGTGTCACCAAGATCTGACTTTTTTGCATTGGAAAACATTTACAGAGTAAACTGTCATAATGAAAACATGACAAAGCCATTTGACTATCTTGTTCATAAACAATGGTGTCAGGACTTTTCATCTTGATGACACTGACACTTTCATTGACATGAATACTTGCTTTTGAGGAATGAGCTATCCATTTTGAGAAAGTGACACGCTTTTGCAGGTTATCAACTAGGTTTTTCAGTTTGTACTAATTGTTTTGAGAACTGCATTAACTGTTGTGCAAATGTAAATAGTGATGTGAGAAATGCACCAAAGCGACTGAGAAAAACTGTAAGCAAAAAAACATAGCTTAGAAATCAGTTGACTGTTACAAATATCCATGAGGACTGCTCTTTGTAGCCTAAAGCGTTCCAACAGGTAGCCTACTCGTCGCTCTCTGCAAATAAATCGGTATGGTCAAGGAAGATGTGTTCCCTCCTCAGTGAACGATCTGCAAAATTTTGCAGCAGCATTAAATACGCAATTGTGTGGTGAAGTCCTAGTGTGCGGAATAAGCCTACTTTGGGCCTATAAATACAGTGATAAGTCACCTATTATTGGATGGCAACGTTCCCTGTTAACATAATTGATTTGAATTGAAGGCAAAGCAAGGCTAGTTTACAGTTTTTTTACAATCGCTATGACAATCTTTTCAATACATTTAACAAGTTTCCTTAACTCTTAATGCACCAACACACCTACCACGCACAATTGGCAAAACTGTTAATTTCATGCTAAAAATCACACATTGTAAACTAAACTCGAAAACTCATTTTCATAACACAAAAATACACTAAACAATACACCATGTCTACCAAAACACTAACTCCCTTCTCTTTCAACAGCAACATTTAATCAATCATAGCACATGTCATAAAAAAACACTAACATCAGATGAAATTACAGAAACTGCATTCTATTATAGAGTATATGTGTCAGGTCTCACAGTATATGGATAATAGATTGTGTTTTGCAATGCAGTTTCTTTTGAAGCCTCTTTACATTTTGTTTTGTTGGGTTTAGTAAATGCATGCATTTTGTTTCTTTTGTTGCATAAATTCAGAACAAAAGATGAATGACCCATCTCAGAGTAGCTTTATAGAATGTACGATTACTGTATTGAAAAAAAGAAGACAGAAACATAATTGCTGCAATAAAGGCTTCAGTTGCAACAAGACATTACTGCAATAAATATGCAATATAACTGCCATTTACTATATTTCATCAGTTACCCTAGCTCTAGCCCTTCTCTGAGCACCAACACACATTCTAACTCCTCTCTCTTGCCCCATTCCTCTCCCTTGTCCTGGTACTTGTCTTCCTCTCCCTCGTGCAGGCATTACATATTCTTTCTTTCTTCGTGCTTCTCTGTATTGTTCTTTTTCCACTTGATGTTATCTGTTCCAACGTACAGTGTCAAAGCATTGGTAAAATGGGCAGTAAAAATCGATTGTTTTGGTCTTGGTTGAGCTTGTGTGTAAAAGAAATTCAAGCATTTAAGATTTGAGTTTATTCTATGAATTTTGTGTCAAAGCAACAAGAAATGTGTTAATTGTATAGCCAACACAGACGGATGTTGTGCTAACTGTGTCAAGAGTTTAGGAAACTTGTAAAAAGTATTGAAAACATTGTCATAGCGATTGTAAAATACTGTATTTATATAGGCCTAGCACAATTCATACACAATGGAAATTCCAAGTGCTTTACAAATGAGCAGAATGTAAGTGTAGTGTGTATTTATAAAAACAAAAAAATATGTGTAAAATTATAAAGGAGAGAAATATTCAATTTTAAATTAGAACGGACGAAAAAGGTATAACTACTTATTTTGCGCAAACATGTCAGCTCTCAATTGTGCGTAAGAGTGCTCTTGGGTGTGCGTAAATTCTGTTCTTACCTAAGAACAAATCCAAAATAAGAAAACATTAGTGAATGCCAGAAAATCTTCGTGAAAACTGCGTAAGTGGGGTTTGAGAACAAATTTGTTCGTAAGAACATTTGGTGAATGAGGCCCAGTGATCGCTGTAGCGGATATCATTCAATACAGCCTGAAGAAAAGAACGTGAACAACACTTCCGTTTTCTCTCCTGTTCCCAGGTAGAACGCCAGCATCTCAGAGACAAAGAACAAACATAAGCTCTATCATCGCTTCAGAAGTCACCTACCTCAATGGTGCAGACCAGACTCAGGAGAACAAACCATACTAGTAACTGGTGCTGGGCTGTAGTCATGGTGAGGGGATCTTAGAGGAGTCAGGATTCTAAGGGATATCCAGTGGGAGTGCAGTGGTACCAGGCCTTTATATTAGTGGTCCTTATCAGAAGATAAGGTCTGACAAGGGGGAAAGGTAATCTTGGGCCGTCTGATGAATACTTTACCCTGGGAAATGAGGCCGACTCCACGTAGGAGGCTGAACTGGGAAAAAAAGTCTGTCTGGCATGAACCAATGTATGCTCTATGCGCTTAACATGAAGAGATTTAACCCTTGCGCTGCCTTCGGGTCATTGTGACCCACCTTTTGCACCACGACGGTGGACACCTTCCCACACTGATAAATGTGCTCATACACAATGAAAACGCACACTCAAGATGGAATAAATACCAGCCATGGTGACCATATATGAATAATTCCACAATTCTTAGTTAATTTCACTAGATGGCAATGTCCTGAAGACTTGGAAAACTGCAGGCATGTTCTCATCAAGTTTCTTGCATTGTTGAAAGAAATATTCTGTGCTGCAACTCAAGAAGTAGAAAAGTGTATTTCATGTTTTTACATGGCAATAACATTGAACCTTTACTGCAGATACTCAAACTAAATCAAGGCTCAAGGTGTGCAACTTGCCTGAAACCCATTCTGTCCTGTTTAGTGGGTCACTGTGCTGTGGTGCAGCACGGTGTGGTGTGGTGGCATCGATTTCTCGATTTATGATCATCATTTGATACCCCTCTCGTGGTTAATTGCTTAAATAACTTATCTGTCCCACCACAATACTAACTCAACAATACAACTACATTGGTAGCCTGCATGCTTGAAAATATGAAAACAAAGTTGATGTTTTTTTAAGTGTCTTTTAGCAGTAGTCAAGTGTGATTATACAGAAACGTGAAGGGGTGCTCTTCCTGTGTCCCCTATGGACTTTTATAGCAAGATAAACATACTTGTTTAACATGCATACCAAGCCGAGAGCAGTAGCTGCTGCTGAGGAATTATCTAGCAAAGTGAACCTTGGATCAGGGAAGAAGGAAATGGATAACATGCATTTTTGGATATATCAAAACACTATTCTTCTCCAACTTCTCAAATACTTTCCAGTTATCTCAGAAACATGCAATCAAAGCATTTTGCTCAAAACTACAAGCCCCCCCTCCCCAGTGTCCAGATTTGCCACAGAAGAATTCCTAAATTGGCTCCCCATTGCAAAACTTACTGGAACAAACATTTCCTGCTTATCTTGTATATCTTGCATATCTATCTTTTCCTATGAAATAATGATATTTGCTTTGTTAATGTTTCATCTTCTACACATTTTCTGTCTCCGTAATCTCTGTAACGACTTGTAATTTACTGTTTTTTGACATATGGGAGGCTACCCATATTTTCTAATCGGCAGGGGACATGGCATTTGAGAACATGGCCACAGAAGCTCACGCAAGACACCTACAGTACTTTAAATGAACTCACATGAGCAGTTACCAAACAGGCCACTGAAACTTGACAACACACCTGCTATTTATGCCAGTTCTATATCCATTTTGAGGGAGGGCAAACATGCTTGGGATTCCAGACAGCAGGCTGACTGAGTGGCATTCCTGTTGCATTGGCTGCCGGGAGGGCTCAGCACATGAAAGAGTGGAACCAGGCAATGGCATGGAAAATGGTGCTATGTGCCTTGGTGGTTGGTTTAATTACAGTAGCAAATAGGACCGTTATACCATCAAGGGGTGTGAGGAATGTAAATGATTGACATCAATCAAGGTCATTGTAACCGTTCCTTTCTTCACAAAGACTTTGTACAAGCGAACAAGTGCATATGTATGAACTACCTTATACCTTAGTAGTATAATGCAATACGTTAATTTTCAAAACTTGTTGTAACCAGCATGCCTTTCAATTTGTTAGTCAGCTGTTGGTGAACTGTGCTTGTCCACCTATTACTAAATTACTCTTTTGATTTCAGAAAAATAGTAGCCTGTCTGGAACCAGGCAAATTGATATTGGTGTTGTTGTTTTTGAAATGGGAAATACAACTTATTTTGATGATCATACTATTATTCAAAGTTTGGGTGTAGACATCCAGTAGGACGGAGGTCAGTGAAAATCAGATCCAAACAACTTGAGTCACACATGCGGAGTAACAATGGGCTCAATTAGGGACCCCAAGCCAAGATAATTTCATAGCCATGTGTGCACCAAGGTTAACTGTAGGAAAGAACAGAGCTCAAATAGTAAACAGACAAGATGCTGCACCTACAGGATTCTTGTAGCATATTAAGAAGAAATCATGAATTTATATTTAATGTATGGTGTACTGTGTATACATTAAATATACACCGAAAATCTGAGGTGGGGTCTTGGACGCATGGGTAAGTCACTCCATGAGAACTGGGAGGATAAGACAGGTGTTCCTAAAGCATCAACATCCCAAAATTAGTTGGCTGTCTATTGCTAATATTCGGTGTACATTTGTACAATTTTCAAAGATCTCTACATGGTGCCATGCATGTAAGGCTTATTTGTGACCTGGCCTGAGACAGATTTGGAGAGGAAGACTTTATCAAGCCAGGAATGGGTGTATCCTTAGGACATTAGGTGGAGTTTCCAACACAACATACAAATACTTGAGATTAGCAAAACTTCTTGTCTCGAGGCATGTGTGTCTACAAGAAGCAGAGTGTTTTAGCGGATATTCCCATACTAAAGCTGTTTATATTATCAACCCGCTTTCCAAAACACTGTCTTTATTCACCAAGCACATCTGTGTATCCTTGTCTGAGTCTAAACAGCAATAGCACGTATAATCTGCAAGCTTTGCATGTCCTTGTACTATATAGAGAAAGCGTTTCCAGGCTGATATTGAATGCACATCACAATTTTGTAAAACTGAAACAACAATGAACCACAGTTGTCCTAAACTATCTATCTGACCGGCTCTGGATAAGAGCGTCTGCTAAATGACTAAATGTGAAATCTACAACAATTTGCAATTCCGTATCATTTAAACACTTTAAATGACACGTTGATGTTTTGGCTTGAATTTCTTCATAACTGGTTATTCTATGGCCGGATGGATCCAAACTACAATAAGCAGGGGGGAAGGATTCAAATACAGAAGAGAGAGAAGGTGTGACCACAGGACAGAGGAAGTTAAAACATCTCTTGTATCCAAGTGTTCTGGCCCAGAGGAAATGGGGTTGTAGACAATTCAGTGGCCCAAACAGCCTGAGAATAGCTGTACAAAGCTGTCATTCAATAAAAATATGACTAAAACTGGTTGTGAATATAGGGTAATAGGAGTTGATTAATTAAATTAAATTTTAAAACAGTAATGGATTCTCAGTTCCACTAGATGGCGTCTTAACTTTATCTCACTCATACAACTGAATGTGCTTTTGGAACACATTTAGTTGTATCGTGATATTTACAGTTAAATATACTGTAAAGAGAAGTGGAAATGATTTCCACTCCACAGTCGCATACCGATTTCAAAACTGTACAAAACTTTTTCACACATACACAAAATATTTCTACAAATACAAAACGTTTTTACAGATACAAATAATATTTGTACAGATGCAAAACTGTTTTACAGATGCAAAATATTGTCCCTTATTTGACTCCATACAGGCGCAGATATTAACTTTTCACTTGCAAGATATAAGTAAGAGCTCTCTTGATTTTCGCCATGTAGCGTTAGTCATGTAAAAAGTCATGTAGACTCGAGCGAGAAGGCCCGAGAAGCTCAACGAGCAAAAACCACTGCGAGCGAGCACTATTTCACTGCGCGTGCATACCCATGCGAGCGTGGCAGGCGCTCGCTCGCAGTACCTGTACAATTCTCAGTTGTTGAATTTGTGCGTGAGTAGGCTACTTATATCTTGCGAGTTGAAAGTATATATTTGCGCGTGAAAAATAATATAATTTGCTGGCGAGCATGTTTTATGCGCTCACGACTTTTGACAAATCTGACGCCATACAAAGACCATGGTCATTCGCACCTGTTTGGATTGTGTTTACACATTCACTACTATTCAGGTCTGTCTTTACATACAGGTCCATAGACTCCGGAAACATCGGTCAGCACCTGTCCCTAGCTCTAACCCTAACAGAAGACATCAAGTGGGTATAAATCAGTCATGTGTTAAATCGTACCCATACACCATATCGTAAATTTAATTAAATCCTATTTAAATTTGTCTAGAGTGTGAAGAGAATTAACACCTGCTCCCGACTGAATTATAGATGTTATTTTAGTCTCAGAAAGGCTAACTATATACAGTATGTAGGATAAATGATAAAGCGTTCAAATGATCAAAGTAACCAAGCAGACGCACGTGCTACCACAGAGTCGTTGAATTGTGACCAATCAACATTCGCTTAGCACAGAAAGGGCATTCGTGTGACCTCCAGCCAGCTACAAATACCGGGTTGCATGCATCGCGCATTCATAACTTCTCACTACCAACAGACTTTTTGTGTCTCTGACGTGTTTACGGGTGTTCATCATTAACCCGAAGCCGTGGAACTGAACGCCAGTTTCTTTTTGCCATTTAGCAAATCAACGTTTTTACAATTTGTAAAATCTTCAAAAAACTGTTAGCAAAAGCACAAGTTTTTTTTAACAGTCAACCTCGTTTATGAAGTTTTACTTTTCAATGTTTGAACACTGAAGACATTTGAGGAAGCCAGAGCTCCAAGCAGTTCCACCCATCCTTCGCTACTTCAACGCACCGTTTTGTCGAACTCACCATCATGACACGGAGATCTTGTGCAATATATGCAGTGGGGATTGTCTGTGCGCACCTGCTAATTATTGGGATTGGTTTGGTTGTGGCCCAAGTATTTCCAACGCTAATCCGCAACCGTTTAAAAAGGGTAAGTTACGCATGAAACCCATTATGTAGAATTCTATCTTTTTGGAGAAAGTAGCAAATATCCTTGAATGTAACTGTTAATGATAAATATCACACTAATAAGCCCTTTCATCAACCTACAAGTGCATGACATTATGAATATTTGACTGCACGGAGTGGGTTTCCAAGTGTTGATCTGCACGTGGCACAAGGAGAACGAGTTGGACGGTGAGGCTGATGTTAAGTGCAAAGAAAATGATGGTTACTGTACAATGTCTGAGACATTTTTCACATCGCAGACCAGACTAGTCTGTTCAACATCACACTTCGAACGCGTTTGTTATTGAAAGCACCATGACAATGATGTAATCGCTCTGGATAAGAGCGTCTGCTAAATGACTAAATGTAAATGTAATTGTGTTTTATACAAAGCTGTTCTTGAAAGGAAGGGATCCTACTTTTCCGTAGCTACTGTGTTGGCAAACTACTGTGGAAAAAGCATGCACGCTTTTTCAGTTTTCAGAAATGTCCTTGTTTAAAGTGTACATCTATGCGGGTAAACGAGCACATTTATATATAAATGGAGCTAGAAAGAACAGGAAATGAAGAAAAGAGAAAATTTACAACGTGTGCATAGAACAGTTGTGGTTTCTGGAGAAACTCCTTAACACTATTCTTAGTGTTGCTTCTTAGTAGCCTATTTTTCTGGAAGAGCTGAATTTCTGACTGGGAGTCTCATCCCCATGTTACAGATTATCTACCAGCATGATCAAGTCATCTTCAACATGTTGTAGGCAGATGGTCCATCCATTGGATAGTATTGCAACATTTGACATATACTATAGGCTAGTACATTTTAAAAGTACCTGAACAAGTCTTTGACTTTCAACATATACTGTATACTGTATGCAATGTATTTTCAACATATACTGTATGCAATGTACTATGTTCTTCTCAGATTCAACAAATAACTCAGTGGTTTGTTTTTGTTTTACCACGTCATTATGCATGTTGCCTCACAGTTGGATGGTAGAGCCTGAGTCCCACACAGCTAAGAATAACGGTTCATAAAAGCTACATGACTATGGGGTTCTCGCCCAACCCAAAGTAGGGCCTCCGCCCAAGGCAAGGACTGGGCAAAGGCAATAACACAGCAAAGGCAATAACATACAAGACAGTGCAGCCAGATTGAATAAGCTGCTACTACTGATAGGATCAAGATGCTGAGTTCAACAGTGGAAGTTCACGCATTCAGTGATTGATGTCTCTTCCCGTGTTCCTTCGGACGGGGAGAAAGATCCCGCTGAGGCTGGAACTCTCTTGCCCTCTGCTCAGGTGGGGTTTGGGGTGTGGGCTAGAGAGATTCATGTTCAAAGAGTACAAGACGTGTGGAGAGGGGAGTACAGGATGTCGGCTACACTGTAAAATATAATAGATTATATGCTCCATTTTCCTTAATGCATTACGCCGTACATTGGTTCTTGAGGCTAAATAAATATTCAGGAATTGCCCAGCCGGTTTGCTGGGCTGTTTGGCTTAACCCGTCCTTCAGAAACAACCGTCACATGTAGATTCACAGTGATTAAGCACATGGCATAGTAACCACCAAGCTATGTTTGGTTGCTATGTTGTCTTACACCCCTTTCTGTATACATAGAAGCCTCTGTAAGATCAGTTAACTGCCATTGTTACAACATTACTACTCCTGGTTTGTTGCTGACAGACTTCCCACCCTGTGTAATTAAGACTGCTGTAAAACTAATGCAGTGTCTTGGTTTATGGAGTTGCACTTTAGACCCATCTACATCGAGGTTGGCAGGCTTTTCATATCCAATGTCGATATAAAAGTGGCCTGGAAATAACTGCAAAGTGTTGGAATAGGGTGAAGATACTTTTTGACTGAGTCTGCATAGACATGTTTTGAGTTTGTAGTGAAAAGCGTTTTCGGGAGGACTGGGTGAGGGCTCGCTGGATCCCTTTTGTAAACAGCTGCGAGAGAGGATCACATGATC
Source organism: Osmerus eperlanus (assembly GCF_963692335.1). Lineage (NCBI taxonomy): Eukaryota > Metazoa > Chordata > Actinopteri > Osmeriformes > Osmeridae > Osmerus > Osmerus eperlanus. The sequence goes on from NC_085035.1 coordinate 6,172,317, forward strand.
CGTTTGGCAGGTGTGGTGTGTGGGAGCTGAGAGGGTTTAAAGAACCCATGCACATACACAGACTGTGTTTGTGTGCAATCTCTGTCGTGGATTATAGTCCTATTGTACTAGATAATTTAAACGTCCCCATATTTTGGCACTTCTGGTTGATCACACCATACGCAGCAAGTGTCACTCAGCAGAAAAGGAAGTGAAGTTATTGAGTCCTACAACCCCACATAACCTCTGGCATGATTCTGGCCCTAACCTCTAGCTTGACTTGATCTGGTATCCCCTCGGCCCCAAAGCTGTAGCTAGGATCATCTTCTTAACCATAAAGGTAGGAATCCCTGTCTTTCTGTGATGCATGTGGTTGTGGCTTGATTATCTCGAGAACCGGACACTGTATGAAGTTGAAAAGCGGCTGGTGTTCAGGACCCAAGGACTTGGAAGTGTCCCAAAGTCCTTTTTAAAACGAGCGGTTCGGGTATGCATTGAGGCGCACTAAGCGATGGAACCGCTGATCTCACAAGCATCCAATGGGCACTACAATAGCATTAGCCGCCATGGGTCCTGCCAACTGCCGCTGCACTAGTATCCTAAAAGAAGACATGATTGCATTGTTAGGTTAGCTCTACAGTACATTGTTGGTTAGCTCTACAGTACAAGCTTACTCACAGGCTTTAGTTTGTCTGGTTGCTGCATGTCAGGAACCACTCCCAAACCCTTTTGGACCTTCGGCCACTGTCAGTTGTTTGTTGAGGACCAGGGTGAGTGGACTCTCGAGGCATATCCTGAGAAGCTATTCCCTTCTCCCTCATCCATCCCTCCTCTTAATAACCTAGACAAAACAAATGTTAACTAGAGAGGGTACAATTTCTGGGGAAATTGTAGGGTGTGCTTGCTTGCGTCGGTTGGACAGGGGTCCGTTTTTTAATGACATTTTTACAACTGATATTTCTGTATTTTATATAAAAATGCATACTTATTATTTATAAAGATTACATAGATTTAAAAGCATTTTTTTTTTGCTGCTCATTTACAACTGAAAATACGAGTGAAGTGTAGAATGAAATAGATGTCTTCTCATTTCCCCTGCAAGAGGCAGCCTCATCGTTGAATCAAAAAGAATACATTTGGCAGACCGGTGTACAAATGGACCTAATCTCTATGACTTAAAAGTCCTTTTAAGTTTTTCCCTTCTCGTGATATTTTCATGCATTTAGCCTACTCATTGCATTCATTCATTAATAAAGAACCCCCTTTGAAGATTATTCTACGACGTTACCCGGCAGTAGAAGATGGAATCGCGATTCAAACAGTACCATCTGCTAACTGAAAATATGCCCCCCAAAACGTAAATAAGCTTGACATTTAGTATTTAGTGGAAAATCGCTCATTCGTAAAAAGCTCACTGGCAGCGATCATTGTAAGGTAACAACGCAAAATGCGATATAGCCCTGTGTGGAGAAGCTGCCCCGGTAAATTCTACTACTACGGTCCAGTACTAGACTACTGCTGTGTTCGTCTCGGTAGCGATTGCGTTGGTTGAATTCGATTAAACGTTCCGTTGTACGGTTTAGGCTGAAATTAATTATTTTCATGAACAGATTGACAAAGTTTAGGCTGTGGCAATGAAGTTCAGGTTAGTAGTTAGACTTTTGATTTAAGTAAGGGGAGTGCCGAACATGTTCTGTCGCCGTTTGACTTCCTAAACAGCTGTGTATGTTAGATGTTTTTGTCGTGTGTCTCGCGTAGGCTACAGCGTTGCAGTGATACACTGGATTGAAACCACAGGTAATGATAATTTCACCCACAAATCGTTTACTTGTAATCTAATGTCATAATAAATCCTACAACGAAAATGTATATGTGAGGAATGTTTATTTTAACGATTGAAAACAGATACATCATAGACCACTGTAGTATGTGTTGCCCGGGCAACAGAGGCTAATGTCATGCTAATGCTTCAGTGAAATACATTTACATTTTTAGTCATTTAGCAGACGCTCTTATCCAGAGCGACATACAGTAAGTACAGGGACATTCCCCCCGAGGCAAGTAGGGTGAAGTGCCTTGCCCACACAACGTCATTTTTCTTTTTTTCAAAACATGAATTAAGATGCAGGTAAATACCTCTGCATCCAACTCAGTTGATTGCATTTGCTCCCTTGGTAGCGAGACCTTAATAGATAGAATATAAAATATACTGAGCCAATATATATGCTGAACAGTTAAGTGGAGAGGAACGTTCAACAGCAAACCTGCCAAGGTAATGATAATGGCCTTGAGAAATCTTTTTACCTTTTCTATGGCATAATGTCCTCTTTCGAATCTTCATCTTGGTAATACTTTTCTCCTTGAATATGTGAAGTGGCACTAGGACCTTGGAGCATTCACTATATTTTATGTAAATGGTTGACTCAGGTTTATGGTGAAATCTACAGAGATCAGCGTGTTTGTGCCCATGTTAGTTTCTCGGTTTTAACATCAGTGTCCATCACAACAAACAGAAGGTGTGTGTATGTTTATGTGTGTGTCTGTGAGTCAGAGCAACGTCACAACGTCATTTGGCACAGCCAGGAATCGAACCGGTAACCTTCAGATTACTAGCCTGACTCCCTAACCGCTCAGCCACCTGACTCCACCTAAATAGTAGACTACCGTTTCCGAAAGTAGATGTGGGCCTACTTCCTTAATAATATCAGCTAATATTGTACATTACATTTCATAATAGTGTTTCACATCACAAAGTAAAATGAGTAAATAGTTATCACCCTGGCCGCTTTGCTTGTGGCGTTTCTGCAGCTGCCTTGCAGTAAAGCTATAGTTAGCCTAGCTATCCCCCAAGTTAACAGATGCGAAACGAATGTTCTGCTACAGGTAGTCACGCGTGTTTTCGTGACGTTAGTGACGTAGTGACGTTAGTAACGTCAGTGACTGTGGCTAGCAAATTAGCCACCGTTAGCTTCACTTTTCGCCACAAAAACTTAACTTAAGCCCAAACCATGCAACGGAACGTAAATTCCAATAGAAGCAACGCAATCGCTACCAAGACGAACCTTTTGACACCGCCTTTGTGTATGTAGCCAAATATTGACTGAGTTTTAGGGGGGCGAAAATAAACAATAATAAATATATGTGAGAGAACAAAGGTTGTGCTCTCGCCGAAGGCTTGAGCACACCCAATAAGTTATATTCTTTAACACGCACAGTAAATGTTTAGTCTCAGGTGTCTTTTTACAGACAGTGTTTTACGGTAGCGTTAAGTCATTCATGGTTAGTTTCTCTGTATGTAGTGCTCAGTAACTTATTTATAACTTCTACATCTTACTGAAACTTTGTGTAACCATGTATGTTGACACATGTAGGGCAGGGTTGCATGCCCATTCTTATAAAAGTCAGGTGGTGAAATGTTTGTTTAGCCTCTTTTAGGTATTTTCTAAATACGGTTACTTATTATAGTGCTCCTCTGATTAAGTGGTGCACCAAATACCCTGTACAACTGAAAAAGCCAACAAAACTTGGCTTTTTCCTCTATCAAAAGCCATTTCTAAAGTAAGATTATTCATAATACACTTATGAAAACCAATATAATTAGAAAATAAAATTGCATCGCAAAGATAAATGCGTCATCCCACACGACTGGGAAGATGTACAAGGAGCATAACATTTAAGGCGTGTGTTCATGACCTCTGACACAACACCCCCCCGCTTGGCCTCTCGCTCTCTTTTTGCTTGCCTCTGTGTGGTTCAGTGTGGGTCATGCAGGTCCGTCATAGATCCTGGTGGGAGCTCATACCTCCTGAGACAACCCAGCAGTTTGGTGTTTTTGTGTGCTAAGCCTCTTTCACACCAGCTTATTGAGTAACTGGGTTGAGGGGTTTGGCTGCCCCATAGTTTGGCTGAATGTTGGTCACTTGAGCAATGGTTAGTGAAAAAAAAGAAAAGACTATCAGTTATTATCATGGTCCTGCATGAGAACACATTACAGGCATGTTGGTGTCAGTCTCAGATAAGATGTGGTGTCAAAAATAATTTACTTTTCATTAACTGTTAATATATGTATATAGACCTTTTTTGATGAATATTCTAGAATTTTAATTCGTCAAGTTTGGCCCTTGAAAGCTTCCGGTTTCAGACGCGCGAATGATTGTTTTGATGGAAGTCAGTTTAGAAGCATAAGTGAGCAAGTTACTGTGGCAAAAAATGTTGCTGTGTTTGGCTGTTCGTCGAGATTGTGGAAGAACAAGTTGTCAACAAGTTTAAATTTCCTATAAAAACGGGACGAGTGGGTTGCTGCTGTAAAGAATAGCTTGTTGGTCTTTCAACGTTGTTTCAATAGTGGAAATACCGTTAGAATAGCGTTGATTTTGGTTGGTTTTTCAACGTTGTTGGGTGTGCTCAAGCCTTCGGCGAGAGCACAACCTTTTGTTCTCTCACATATATATTATTATTGGGTGTGCTCAAGCCTTCGGCGAGAGCACAACCTTTGTTCTCTCACATATATATTTATTATTATTTATTGTTTATTTTCGCCCCCCCTAAAACTCAGTCAATATTTGGCCTACATAGACAACGTAGGTGTCAAAAGTTTCGTCTTGGTAGCGATTGAGTTGCTTCTATTGGAATTTACGTTCCGTTGCATGGTTTAGGCTGAAGTTACGTTTTTGTGGCGAAAAGTGAAGCTAACGGTGGCTAATTTGCTAGCCACAGTCACTGACGTTACTAACGTCACTACGTCACTAACGTCACGAAAACACGCGTGACTACCTTTTGGCAGAACATTCGTTTCGCATCTGTTAACTTGGGGGATAGCTAGGCTAACTATAGCTCTACTGCAAGGCAGCTGCAGAAACGCCACAAGCAAAGAGGCCAGGGTGATAACTATTTACTCATTTTACTTTGTGATATGACACACAATTGTGATGTGTAATGTACAGTATAAGCTGATATTATTAAGGAAGTACATCTACTTTCGGAAACAGTAGTCTACTATTTCACTGAAGTATTAGCATCATGACATTAGCCTGTGTTGCCCGGGCAACACATACTACAGTGGTCTATGATGTAGCGTTATCTGTTTTCAATCGTTAAAATAAACATTCCTCACATATACATTTTCGTTGTAGGATTTATTATGACATTAGATTACAAGTAAACGATTTGTGAGTGAAATTATCATTACCTGTGGTTTCAATCCAGTGTATCACTGCAACGCTGTAGCCTACGCGAGACACTACAAAAACATCTACACAGCTGTAGGAAGTCAAACGGCGACAGAACATGTTCGGCACTCCCCTTACTTAAATCAAAAGTCTATCTAACTACTAACTTGAACTTCATTGCCACAGCCTAAACTTTGTCAATCTGTTCATGAAAATAATTAATTTCAGCCTAAACCGTACAATGGAACGTTAAATCCAATTCAACCAACGCAATCGCTACCGAGACGAACACAGCAGTAGTCTAGTACTGTACCGTAGTAGTACAATTTACCGGGGCAGCTTCTCCACACAGGGCTATATCGCATTTTGCGTTGTTACTGACAATGATCGCTACCAGTGAGCTTTTTATGAATGAGCGATTTTCCACTAAATAAATGTCAAGCTTATTTACGTTTTGGGGGGCATATTTTCAGTTAGCAGATGGTACTGTTTGAATCGCGATTCCATCTTCTACTGCCGGGTAACGTCGTAGAATAATCTTCAAAGGGGGTTCTTTATTAATGAATGAATGCAATGAGTAGGCTAAATGCATGAAAATATCACGAGAAGGGAAAAACTTAAAAGGACGTTTAAGTCATAGAGATTAGGTCCATTTGTACACCGGTTTGCCAAATGTATTCTTTTTGATTCAACGATGAGGCTGCCTCTTGCAGGGGAAATGAGAAGACATCCATTTCATTCTACACTTCACTCGTATTTTCAGTTGTAAATGAGCAGCAAAAAAAAATGCTTTTAAATCTGTCATCTTTATAAATAATAAGTATGCATTTTTATATAAAATACAGAAATATCAGTTGTAAAATTGTCATTAAAAAACGGACCCCTGTCCAACCGACGCAAGCAAGCACACCCTACAATTTCCCCAGAAATTGTACCCTCTCTAGTTTCAATAGTAATATTGGTGGAAATACCGTTAGAATCGCGTTTCAACGTTGTTTCAATATGAGATAAGGGTGCTAAATGATGATTGGTCAACATCAGAGTCTGACGTTGTTTCAATGAAATTAGCGTTGAAAGCGATGTTGATTCAGCATAGTTTCAATGAAGTTTGCTATCTGGGTAGTGCTTTAAAGATCCTGTAAAGTAAATTCCATGTTTTGCTTCTAAGTACATTATATACGTGTGAAATGAGTTCCTGAAAGCATGTGCAAAGCGCTAAAACTTTGTCACACTGAAATGTGGAGTTAAACCGAAGAACAGTTTCTCTTCCGTTTTCAGATCAGGTTTTAATGGGCGGAGCCAAAAAATGCCCTATCTATGTCATTTCGCCCTATCTATGTCAGATCACTGAATGGCTCCTCCTGCTGTACTGTTATTGTAGCCTACATCAGCTAGCTATCTAGCTTCTGGATGTCTCCCACACCCGCAACTACATCTTCCCTGGATGCAAGAACTCCAGCTGCGCTGCAACGCCATTTAAGTTCCCTATTGATAATGAAAGGAAAAATAGGTGGATAGATTTTGTGAAGAGCCACGCTCATGGAAAGCTTCGGATAAACTCCAAGCCGCCTCTGCACTGACCATTTCACAGCGGACAGTTTTAACATGGACCAGAGACAGACGGGGTTCACCAACACACGGCTTCTCTTGCAGCGCGGAGCCGTACCGAGCATCGCCCCTCCGGCCGTTCAGCCTCCGGTCGCACCTGGACCATCCACCGCCGCCAGCAGTTAATCACTCAGTTCTGTGTGCTTGTTATAATTATACTAGATAACTTTTCCAGAGGTATCTCTGCTATGAGTTAATGCAAACCGGTAAATTGATATTAGGCTACTCGGTGTAGAATTATGGTATATTGGTGAAATGGTAGCTAATGTGTTAGAAGTAGCCTAGTTGGAGAACTCACTGTCTGCTGTTTCTGGTGTCCATTTTTACTGTTACAGCTCACGGGAACATTTCATTTATATGCATCTGTATGTTTCACTCATTGAACAAATAAATTGTAATTCTAAACTGTTTTGTTCGGCTTGACATAGCGTCCATTATCTGGGTCGGAGGTAGGCACTAGGCAGCGAGGGCGGAGCTTCAGCTCCTTCAGGCGACACGCCCCCCCAGTCTCAAGCAGAGAAGACTGCTGATTTTTTTCCCCAGCCCAATTTAACATACTTGTCGGTGTTTTTTTCATTCGAATTTGGATGGGTTGTTAATAACACATTATTCTGTGGTGTGGCAAACTTAAAACTCGCGAATATCATTCACGTCTTACTGAAACAGCGGCCACGCGAAAGGGAATGAGGAAACTGTTTCCTCTACTAAAAAATACAATGCGGGTCACGTGAAAAAAGGATCCAAAGACTCGTAGAAAGACCGAGTCGGGAAATGAACGAATCATGTCTGTTTACTTGGACGAGCCTATGCAACAGTCCCGATGCGCGGCCATGAGAAAATGAACGAATCACTCTTGGAGAGGACTCGTTACTCCCGAGTCCTTCACGAACGACACATCACTATCAGGCATCACAGCTGGTCTAGGACTTTTTAAGCCGTCTTGTCTTAATATGTACATTGTTTGTTGACTCCCATTAAAAAAAAATAGTTGTAGGCATCAGACTTTTATAGGCTCCAATAACCTCTTTACTGACTGTAAACGCACTCTACCAAATACTATTTGGTAGGCTAATGTAGCTACTATTTGAAATACAGTAGACATCGGGATAGATTAGCTCTAGCTCTACCTTAGGTAGGCTATCAATTTCAGATCAGCCTAAAATAAATTATAGCCTAAAATAAATAACGTTCTGATCCAGTGGGTCGGTTAGGGGACACTATTCGATGTATCGCTGCTATCCACAGCCAGTTAATTGATGGTAATAATATATAATATGCGCTAGTCATGTTAACTCGATGGTAAAGTAGCTAGCGATAATGTAGGAAACGCGCTAGCCGGATGTAGTTCAGGGCCTTGCGTTGTAAACTGATCTGTTATTGTTTACGTTCCGAAAAAGGTCTATAAGGGCTCTATCACGGATTTCAACCATTTATCACACTGACGCAACACCTTGTATTTCTCATGCTGAGAAGTAAGGGCAGGGTTTCCCGCAGCACTTTTCAGTTAAGGCGGCCGCCTAAGCAACACACACCTGCCGCCTTAACTACGTCGTAATAAAAAAAAAAATGCTGTCCGCCGTTGTCCTGTTTTCTCCCTTCCGTTCCAAACCGTGACCAAAGCCAGTCTCCCTTCTCTGCAGAACGCATTGGAGGAACCCCTCCCCGCTCCGCCGACAAACCCCGCCCTACCACCTTAACCCTTGTGTTATCTTCGGGTCATTCTGACCCATCAGTCATTGTGACCCACCGTCGTATTGCGACAAATTTACCTCATACAAAAACAAAGTGAAGCATTTTCTTTTAACTGTCGGGCTGTCTCAGACCCCCCACATTGGAATGGTTAAAATAAAATGATTTGTTTTTGTATTGGGTAAAATTGGGTAAACACAACGATGGTTCGTTATGAACCTTTGGGTCATGTGACCCGAAGGCAGCACGAGGGTTAACTAACACATTTTCTGCGGGAAATCCTGAAGGGATAACTTGTTATCGCTGTTATTGCTATAGGCCTATACAATAAAAGGACGAGGCGCACGAGATGCGTTTCCTGCCGAGTTGAGCCGTCTTGAGTTATTCAAAAGATTACAATATGCAACCTACCAGCCAATCAGAAACAGAACAGCACCTCCCCCCCTGATTTTAGTACACAAACGTTGACGGGTTTGGTAATCTCACGCCAAATTTGCAAGTCCTGTCCAAGTCTACAAGTTTTATAGTGTTTTTTTTTGTGCAAAGTTGTCCATCTCAGGACCCTAAGATGTGCGGATTTGCTTAGCCCAAACTTAACATGACCTTGACGAGTCTTATTTGACCTCAGCTCGGGACATCAACATAGAATGCGAGAAAATGCAGCGCTTAAGCCAAAAACTTTGCATTCGAGTGCAAATTTCTCAAGTCTTTTGAGTAATAGAAACTTTACGTTGGACTCATTCCCAGCTAACACAGTTACGTTTCCCTTACGTTGCCGCAACGTCACTCGATGACCAAACATACGTTGCCGCAACGTCTTTGACGACGTTGCGGGACCGTGCATCTGTGGGACGCCAGAACGTAACCGCAACGTAATCTTGTGACGTTGCCAGTCCGTAACCGCGACGTCGTGTCAACGTTATTTTCCGACGTTGCCAGTCTGTAACCGCGACCTCCTAGCAACGTCATTTTCCGACGTTGCCAGTCTGTAACCGCGACCTCCTAGCAACGTCATTTTCCGACGTTGCCAGTCCGTAACCGCGACCTCCTAGCAACGTAATTTTGTGACGTTGCCAGTCCGTAACTGCAACGTTAACTAAGTAAACTATATTTCTCAATTCTACTGCTTATATTGGGGCGGTTCATATGCAGACCTCATTTGCCCAAAATGCTACTTGTTCTTGTATAATAGGCTACATGGTAGCCAACTTTAGGAGGACTATGTTTGTGTGATGTGTAGCCTAACTCCAGCTAATCATAAACAAGGCATCATTTCCATGTAACATTGTCATTTTATTTCAAACAAAGTGCCAAACAGTGAATTAAAATCTTCTGCCAGTCCCCGCTACAGGTCCTGTCTGTTTGCCCTGACAATGAAGCACAAAATAAGTTAGTGTTCTATCAACATAATTGCACGTGTAAAAAGGCGCTATACAAGTCATAAAAAAATCACATCTAAAATAATGTACATCATCAAAAAAATATGTGATTCTAGATGTTTGTCACATAGCCATGTGAAAGGTTGGATATGGAAGCTGCAATCATGATTCATTCACCTGGCTTGTTTTGAATGGGCTGCCGGGGTGTGTTTGAGTGTCTCTATGAGGAGCTCCACAGCTTTCTCTCCCAGTCCCGTCTTCCAATGATAACAATAACAATTGTTATCATGACTATAGGTGATAAATCCAATTATATCATAAATCAACAGGCAATTTCAAAAGTTTCTACATAAGATATATTTTTTACTCTTTTGGAAAAATCTAAAATAAAAACTGTTTTTGCCTACGTTCTGCCATTTCTCCTCTAGTCTCTTCCCGCTGTCACTGACTCACTCAGCGGGGACCATCAGACCCACACCCACCCAGACAGTTAGAGCTAGCGACGTTCACTGACATGCTAGAGACGCAACTTTTATTTTGACAGACTGTTGCAGCATGATACGAAAACTCGCATGTCACCCCTAGTTTTTTCAAGATATAAAAATTATATTTGGGGCTACAACCCCGGCAAAAAATAGCTGGCGATGCCTCTGTGTGTGGTTTGTGTGTCCCACTGATATCTTTATCACCGACAGCATGACATTGTGCACTAGGGTATATAAACCAAACAAATGCCACCACATGATGCTACCATGCAGCCTTTATGTATAGTGCAGGCATTGCTTTGAGATCTTTACAGGACCACATTCTCCCTCCAGCCAAGATGACATCCACACGGTCCTCACTTGCAAAAGAGTAGAAGGGGCATCAATTGTACACTCCTATACCCTCCTTGGTACACCTCAACAGCTCCCGGCCCAAATAAATGATTTCCCCTCGTGACCTTGGATGCCGCCCTTTTGGCTAACAAACTTTGTGTCTGTTGTAATTTTGTGGCACTGGGATTATTAATTTTGGTGTAGGAGGTTACCGTGTGGTTGCGTTGCCTGGCCACTCAGTGCTCAATCTTCAGGAATGCACTCAGTGTTGGGGGTCACGGCAGTGCCTAATGGGCTGCTGAAATCCTTGCCGATCACATGACATGTCTGCTCCAAGACTGGTTTCCATTGGTTACCCTCCACTGACAAAGGGTCTCTCCAGTACCATTCATGTATGCTCAGCCCACCTCCTCCTTCCCCCTTCCCCACACTTTCCAAAGATGTTTTTTCTCCCGGTGTGTTTTTGTGGAGTTACGGTATTTGTAACCTGTGGAAGTCCTAAATTCAGAGAGCTTGGGACTCTTCTCCCCAAATGGTTAAAAAGACAAAAGTAACCAGATTTACTGTCATCTGTAGGGTCAAGAAAATGAGATTCAAACGTATGACAATTGCTGATTAACCACAGCTCGGGCAACTTATCTGTGGTAATGATGTGGTTATCATCACTCAAAGATAGGACAACCAATAATATAAACCACAAAAACAGACGCCCCCTAGACTAGACAGTAATGGGGCTGGTTTCTTGTGTTTTCTTCAGGAGATCACATTGACGCAGGGAAGCCGGACGTTCGAGACATGGAAGAGCCCTCCTCCGCCTGTGTTTATGCAGTACTTCTTCTTCAACCTCACCAATGCAGATGAGTTCCTAGCTGGAGCCAAACCTGTAGTGCAGCAAATTGGACCCTACACTTACAGGTACTATTGACAACCATGGCATGTCCCACAAGAGGCGAAAGCCTCCTTTTCTATATTAATTCCCAATAAACACAGGTTTTGAAATTATTTTAATAAATGCCTGGATTGCAGTTGAAATCATTCAATGGTTATGATTGCACATTTTCAAGAAAGATTCAGTACAAATCAGCTGTCCTTTTCTGTGTCTTCATAGTGTGTGTTACCATGTCCACTAGACCTAGTCTATAGTGGCATCGTGCAGACTGGTAGAAGTAGATATGGATTCACCTGTAGACTGAACAAGTGTTATCTGAAAGGGTTTACAGCGATAGAACCTTCAAAGAACATTTTGGAGGTACAGAACAGACCCCCTTTTCCAGACAGAACACATCTGGTTCTTCCTTACTTGAAAATGTTTCTATATGGAACCAAATGGACCTGAAAAGGGTTTTATCCTAACCTTTTTGAATGCTCTTAAATAAATATTAAAGTCCATGGCAAAAACAAATAGTCTGACCGCTGCCACAGTTTGTCAGGATGAAAGGTCCCTCATGACCCAAACTATATTTAAATGAAATAAATGTATGCTTTGCAGTGTTTCCCCAACCATTATATTAGGCACCCCCCGCCCCCCCTGGAAGGTCAAGTTAATAGAAACCTGACCTTTTTTTAATTTTACTTTTTATATATATATAGCGCCAGATCACAAAATAAGTCATTTAAGGTTACCTTTCGTATAAAACTTGCCTTATGTTATTTATCTCATTTACGCGACGGCATGTCATTTGTCTCTACCCCCCCCCCCCCCCCCCCCCCCCCCAATGCTGTAAACCTAGGGGAAACACTGCTTTGTGAATTTTACAGTTACATGAAAGTACAACCAAGACTTATTTAAGATTCTTATAGAAAACTACAGTCCCGGGCAGTGAATTTGGTCTCACTGTGTCGCCAAAGCTACCACTACTTTTCAAGATGAGAAAACCTCCTCCAAAAATGGATTCTCTTTCGCTTTGATCAAAAATGTATCTATCCTTGTGCCTCCCATGTTCTCAGGGAGTACAGGCCAAAGGCCAACGTGACCTTTGTAGAGAATGGAACCATGGTATCTGCCTTCAACCCCAAGACTTTTGTGTTTTTGCCGAATGAGTCAGTCGGTGACCCAGCAAAAGATATAATCACCACCATCAATATCCCAAATGTTGTGAGTAACCCTCAGTCACCCAGTTGTGAAAGGTGTGTGTGTCCATCGTACCCCCAATCAGTCCTGACCAGACCCCCACCCCATCCCCTCTCCTCCAGGCGGTGATGGAGAAGGTGAGGGACAGCTTCTTTAAGAGCGTAGCCGCCTCCGTCATGATGAAAAGCGTCAACAGTGGCATCATCACCAACCGCACAGTCAACGAGCTTCTGTGGGGCTACTTGGATCCCCTGCTGGTGAATGTGAAGAAGAGCAAACCTGATGTGGAGGAGTACTTTGGCCTCATGTACAAGGTAGGCGGCACTCAAGGTCCCATTCACATATTTGTGTGAACTTGAACCTTTTTGTAAGGATGACAAAATACTCACATAGGATGAGTATTTATTTGTTAAACATTCAGATTGAACCATGACTTGGGGCATAGGTTAGACTTTCAGGAAACTATCAAGAGGAGCTGACCAAGAAGAGCAAATGCATGTAATCTAAACTTGAATGTGAACACTTTTTTAAACTGGTACTAGTAGATGCAGATGTTGGTTTTTAAACTTCAAATCTTTTAATTTAAATATTTTTGTAATTGTGTTATTTATTTTTTGGTGGGTAGAATAAGGTCATAACAAAGCTCCTTGCATTCAGGCATTGCTTCCCCAAAATTATCTAAATACAACAACAAAATTGACTTATCTACAGCTCCTTATTAAGTGTGTTTTGCTGGATATTTCAGAAAAATGGCACCAACGACGGAGAATTTGTGTACCACACTGGAGAGCACAATCATCTCGACTATGGCAGGGTCCACTCCTGGAGGGGAGAAAGGTAACATCACACGCCCTCTGCCATCTTGCATCTGATTCTCTGTATTATAACACATGCATGTCAAACCATACCGCATTCATCATCAAAACACAGCCTCACACACACTCACTGCATGCAGAGACACATGCTGTGACCTCTACACATTCAGAGGAAATATCGATCAACAGCTCTGAGGCTCCGAAAAGCCTGTCTGCCTGTCACTGTCTGGGCCCCATACCAAGTACTGGGAGCTGGGTACATCTTGTAACTACCCATTCCTATTTGGAAGTCTTTCAATTCTCCTCCCACCATACCAACTGTTTTATTGGCCCTTGGCTGACTTACATGAGGGCTAGATTCTTAAGAGGGTTGAATTGAGATACCCTGGGAATGCTTGTCTCAGTACTTTTTGTGTGTGAATTGCACTGCAGCAAGCTGTCGTTCTGGACGTCCGAGCAGAGCAACTCCATCAACGGGTCCGACGGCAGCGCGTTCCATCCCCTCCTGTCCAAGGAGGAGCGCCTCTACGTGTTCACCTCCGACCTGTGCAGGTACCCGGCATCCCATCACGCAGCACTCCACCACACCGCTTCCTCGTATGAGCGCTTGCTCGAGTCGTTCTTTTGTCGTTTCTCTTAAAAATATCCTAGGTTCCCATATGTGTGACCTATCAGCTGGTAAGGAAGTGTATGTGGTATTACTCTGGTTCTATTTTGGAGATGGGAGGTCTGGTCTCAACGGGGAGCGAGGAAGGAAAGGCTTTCATGGCTGCCATGGGAGTAATGTCCACACCTCTGGAATTGTGAGATCCTTATCATAACATCCTGATCACTTGCAAAGAGGATCACAGGTCACCCTCTCTTTGGCCCCAACACACAAACACAGCTACTCGGGGGGGGGGGGGGGGGGGGGGGCCTGACACAAGAAGACTGTAAATATTATGACTGTAAGAAAAACGGTTAGAGCCTGAATGCAAAGGAGAATATGGAGACATTGACCGCATCTGTTTAATGCCCATAAAATGTGTTGTGGAGTATAAGATGAACAATACATTAACCAGTTGACGTGTGTCTTATAAAGACATCATATATATCAATACACTATTGGGTTATGCTTAAAACATTGTAAAGGGGCAATGGTTTGTAAGGCATTTTTGGGGTGGGGACTAGGTAGAACTGAAAAGGCCAGCATCTGGACAGCATCACTTATGAATTCTTGGAACGAGAAATGTCTTTCTCAAGTATTTGGCACATTGGTAGTCTACAGTTTTTTGTCCTAGACTTAGATGAAATAGGTCTGCTCAGACAGGTTTTGCAATCAGCCAGAAATCTCAACATGACTACAATAATACATACAGTACTGTTTTAGGTTGATACCTCAGTTTTTTTCTGGTCAGAAGCAGTCTAGTTGGGTCCCGACAAGGATATCCATGGTATCCTTTGGGATACCATGAAAACAAGGTAGCCAATGCCACAATGTTCTTAGACACAATAAAACAATGATGTGACTTAAACTCGAGGCGTTGTGTTCTTGTTGTCCAATTATAAAGGATTCTATTTTGTTGGGGGGAACCTTGACCTAAAAAACTGAGACAAACCTACACCCCCGCCCCTTGTTGGGAGTGGAAAGAATCTGTCAGAGTGGCATCCGCTGTCCTCTGGACATGGGCTTGGACTCCTGTCAAGCTTCCCTTAAACGTTTTTTTTTTTTTTCAACAAACTTTCCCCTACTTCCTCCTAGCCTGGAGTTATCATCTGTGTTAACATTGTCGAAGGGAACCCTCCCTGCTTCCTTTACTTGTGTTATTTTGGTAGCAATTTAAATAGAACGTGTTGTAGTGATTAACTTTAAACTTTGTACACCTTTTTTTTCCACCCCTGAAGTGCTGATATTTTGTTGTCTTTTATGGTTCAGAGAGGAGGGATATGAAATTGAAAAACAAGTCACTAGTCAGGAACAAATTTTACATCTTCAAATTATAATTATAACCAATTCAAGATGATATGCAGTACAAGCTGAAATGCCTGTCAGCTGAAGCGAAACAATAATGTTTAGCGAGGTTGAACTACACTAGAGGAACCAGAATGCATACAGGTGACCTTGTAGGCCTGACGCATAGCTGGGACCCCAGCTGAGGGCATGACCCAAGTGTTGAGGAGTGGAGGCAGGTGCCCTGGTTCACAAGCGCAACACGAATGCTTCACAAGCCTTCTCGTGGTGAGCATCCAGCTGCCAAAAGTGATGAAATAGCTGGCTGCTATGGTAGCTTAGGCTGTGGCAGAACAAGAGTTGGGAGCCAAGACCAACGTGGCGCTATTATCCGTCTTTTCTTGTGGAGGTGGAGACGGAGGTCGTTATGGATGTAGGACGTAGGTGGTCTGATAGGACTGAGATCCTTCCAGCTGTTGGATGGGACTGTGTGTCTTTTGTTAGTTCACACGATCCACTATAGGGAATCCCTTAACGTACAGATGCCGTACACTCACATGATTGTTCTCCTGTCAAAGAATCTCCCAAGGAGCGCTCTACATGGAACGGCAGTTGAACTAAATCATTTGAAAACCCACACTTTTTAAAATGGCTCTTTTGGGGGATGGGGGATGGGAGGGGATTGGTTTGTGAGTAAGTACAGAACTTTGAGGGGTTGATTTGATTTTGATTCTCTAGGTCGATCTTCATGGAGTTCGAGAAGGACGTGGAGGTCAAGGGCGTCCCAGCGTATCGCTTCACGCCCCCGCGTGACGTCCTGGCCAGCAAGGAGGACAACCCGGCCAATGAAGGCTTTTGTGTCACTCCCAAAGAGTGTCTGGGAACAGGGGTCCTGAAAGTCAGCGTGTGTCGGAAAGGTAACCCTTTCTACTCTCAGCTCTCTCAATTTGAGTTGTAAGTGTTTTACACCTTTTTCCCCTGATTTACTTCAGCCTTTAAATGATTTGAGCCTATCACCTGAATCCCTCCTCACCCTCTAAACTTGCCCCCTCAACCACCCGTGTGATACAGCTATACACTTCCCCAATACGTCACCTGACCATGGCTGGCCAACCGGCTGAAATGGCTGTAAGCCCTGTCACCTGACATGCGCTGGTTGGCTTAAATCTCCCCAGCCCTCTCTCATGCTCTCCCAAGTGTTTAACACGCACCCTGTTATGGATTACTAGGTTGTCAACGGTTCCGGTTCAAATTCAAAACATGCTTCTTCAAGCCCTATAACGGTAAACATGGTGAATGACGATGAACCGATTTCCTGCTGTCAGCCACAAATCAACACCCCCTGGGCTGTAGGGAATGCTGTGATGAGGTTGGGAAAGTAGTTGGTGGTGACGTGTTGATCTACGCGTGCGCGTGTTGTGACCTTAAAAACTGAATGTCTGTTCGCACGTGCACACACACAGTCTCTCTCCCTCCCTGTCAGGTGACTGTGAGGGTTCATTCCGTTACTCACAGCGCAAACACAGGAGTTGGAAAAGCATTACCTCTGTCCCACTTCTTCCACCCCCCCCCCCAACATCCATTAAAAACCATATGATCTTAACACAATGTTATTTTTAGAGGTCGATTTTTACTGCTATTCTCATAGATCAATGGAAATCGGTTATAGATGGAACGTCCTTTGTTGACAATGTACGGAACTCTTAACAAGACAAGAGAATGTTAGCTTTGTCCTGAATTGGTTCAACAGACATGACGGTAGCACTCTGTGTACTGTACATATTTGTGCGGTGGGGAAGAGAGATCGTCAGTCTGGGGAAGAGGTGAGATTAAATCTCCTCTCCCCCTCAAGGACACCGCTGGCTAACTAGGACAAAGGAGAGCATGATTCAGGGTCAGCCTGAACATGGATCAGGGTTAGAGTAGCATGGAATTACCATTCATATGGTTAAAGAATCATTTCAGGTTCAGGCCACTAAATTACTAAAATATGTGTTGTACTGTAATGTGAGTGGCAATGGAGGGGTGTTTTTAAAGCTCTACATTGTGTCAACCTTGCACTTGTAGGGCAGTATCCACCAGCACAATGTCACGTGATTGCCTTCGCATAGCATTATGGGATACCTGGCGATGTGGCGCATGTGAAGAAATGGAAATAGCAACAGCAGTATGGCCTACTCAAAGTGTAACGTCATGCAACGTCGAGTAACGTGCAACCATGAGTTTGGCGGGCCAACAAGGCTCACCATGGCCAAAATTCACACCAAAAAAGTGCTACTGGACACGGCCATGGATAATACTTGTAACATTGAAACAGCCTGGAAGGTCTTTGTTCAGGAAGTGCTTGAATATTGGCTTTGTGACCTTGCATGTTTCACTTTCCTTGTATTCCTGTATGTATGCTCTATTCAGCTTTTGACCACACTGTAACTCACACATTCTCTCTCTGTCTCTCTTTTCTACAGGTGCTCCTGTGGTGGCTTCTTTCCCACATTTTTACTTGGGTGATCCCAAGTATGCTGACGCCATTATCGGACTGTCTCCCAAGAGAGAGCATCACCAAACCTTTCTGGACCTGAACCCGGTACAGAATCTAAATTATACTGACTCAGGGTTATAGATCCAGCCGGGGCATATCCCATCTGGATTATAACCACCACTACAAAACACACATAATGGCACAATTGCACCTGCTTTAAATGAATGCCCTATTGCGCCCCCTAGTGTGCTTGTGTATTGCATATATATATATGTGTTTGTGTGTACACATGAGAGCTGCTGTGGCTTTGTTGCGTACCATATTCATGTTTCAATTGTATTTTCTTGTTTTAGACCACTGGCGTTCCTATTCGGGCCAACAAGAGGGCACAAATAAATATCCTTATCGGCAGAGTCTCAGGTTTCCCGTAAGTGATACCACTAATGCGTACAGTACTGTACAGTGCTACAGCACTTTCCCATGTTCATGTATGGTGACCTAGTGTGCTGTAGATCATTTCTATTCAAGCTGCCATACTGTCATTCACAGGCAAACCAAATTTCTGAAAGAAACCATCTTCCCTATCATGTTCATTAACGAGGTGAACAAATGCTATTGATTGTGTTACAATTGCAACCTAAATGGCCACTGACCTAAATGTGTACATCCTTTACAGTATTTGATGACCCAGTTTAACAACACACCCTTCTTTCAGACGGTTGTAATTGACGATGCATCAGCAGCGAAGCTCCACAAGTTGTTGCTCATCGTTATGCTGGTGTCCAACCTCCCCCTGATCATTGTGGGTATGGGGGCCATCATGCTGTTGGTTTTCATCCTTCTCATGATCCGTGCTCGCAAGCAGAAGGTACTGTACTAAGTATAGTGCATACACTGTACATGCACTTCCTCAACAAAAAGACAAATGAGTAAAAAAAAAAAAAAAGACACATTTGAAGAAAATTTGTCTTAAGATGCGACAAACATATTGTTTCCCCAATCCTGTCGTTAGGCCAACATGTGCCTACTTTAGCTACCAATACTGGCACGCAATGTTCCCATTAACAACAGTAACAGTAACAGTAAAAGTAGTGTGTTTGTCATTGTATTGTAGAACTACTCACTATTTCACGTGCTTGTCTGCTTATTGAATACTAGCAGCTACAATAACACATGGCCGATGTTACTATTGTCTGTGCTTTGTGAGAAATGATTTACTTTTGTTGACGCAAACAAATGAGGATTTGATGGTACTGTGTCAGTCAACTAATCTTATCAAGCTCACACTAACAGCATGTGCTTGCTTCTTCACGGTGTGTCCCTGTGCAGAATTACGTGAAACGCATAGCTTTTACTGAGGTGCTCTATTGTGCTGTAAGTCTGAATATTCAAATCCATTTATTTCCTCCATTCTCTTAAACATGTCATATTGTGTAATTCTAGAGGCATTTTATTTGATTGTCACCATCTGTCATCGAATAATAAGCACAACAAGTCTGCTCTGAATACTTTACAAATGTGACCATCAAATCGAATGCAATATTTGATATAACATGCCACTCCAACCCCTCAAATTTTTTTATAGACCACCACCAAGGAGGACACGGCATATTCTCCCGTCAGCCATAAGGATGGAGAACCACTGGATAACCAATCAAAGAATGGCACATACATCGGCCTGACTCCCATTGACCCACAGTCTTGAGGAGTACAGGGGAGGGGGGGGGGGGGGGGTTGAGACAGACTGGGGTCAGAAAAGCAGCATAGACTGTAGAGTATCAAGAATCACCCCCTTTATACACATCGATGTAGGCTCCCTAATATTGGGTTAATTGATGTTAGTCCCCATCATCTCAAAAGGCGAAACCACTCGATGCCTGTGCTGTGTGCTGTTAGATTATTTATCAATATATCATGGAAGAAAAAGGCATGGATTAAGGACCATAAATAGCAGTGTTTCAGTGTTAGTGGAAGTACAGTACAAAGCTGGATTGAATGCCTGAATACCCATTGGCTCTCAGGGACCATGTACAGTATGGTTAGTCGAATGACTGTGCATCCCTACTCCATAAACTGTGAGCACAATTCTGGTATAATGCCATTCTCAGGGGACGGGACACTCTGCTATGAGCTAGATGAACAATTGTAAGCATGTATACTTAAACACTTTTTTTTTTTTTTTTTTTTATGTTATGGAGGGTTTCCTTTTTTGTTGAGTAACTGAGCCTGAATAAAATGTCTTCCAGACTTCCAATCAAAGTGCCATCAATATAATATATATATTATTATTTTTTGTTGTTAAAAATGCCCTCCTTTGATTGTTTTACCACTTTTTTGGTGGACTGGATATGTATATTGAAGTAACAGCTTATTGGTCAAAATATTCCTTTTTGTGATGTGGTTCAGAAAGATTTCAGATTGCATGTTATGAGTTTGATATGCATACATTCACCTGATTTAACTGAGGATTTACCCTTTTTTTGTAAGTCACACACTACAATATAAATCCAATGTGTGAACAAGATTTATTACTTTTGAGCTTGATGCTTGTTGGTGCCATGATGTGGTCAACTTATCTCAAGGCCTGCACTGCAAAAGAATAGATCATGTATAAATGCATTGAAAAGTATTAAAGTCATTGGTCCTTTACCAATACAGTATTACTAAATACCAATGGATTATGGCCTACATTTCTAAGTTTTAGGTATGTTAGCATGCCTATGATAACTAAGATATTTTGTGTTAACATTTACATTTAGTCATTTAGCAGACGCTCTTATCCAGAGCGACTTACAGTAAGTACAGGGACATTCCCCCGAGGCAAGTAGGGTGAAGTGCCTTGCCCAAGGACACAACGTCAGTTGTGGGAATCGAACTGGCAACCTTCGGATTACTAGCCCGATACCCTCACCGCTCAGCCAACAGACTCCCATAATTGTGTATTATGCCTGAAAGATGTAGATATTACAAAATACAGATGTTTTGTATTTTTGTGGCTTTTGGATATTTTGTGAGGGGAATAACTCTTAGGATAAGATTGTTGCCATCTCCTACAGTATTTTACATAGTGTATTAACTCAGTCTAGTATGTTGCAAGTAGACTAACAAGGTCCTGGTGCAACAGCTTGACTGCTGTAATCCTAGCATGTCCCTGTTATCTGTCAACTTGTGGTCTGCTATGAGGTCTGCTTGAATGAAAGCACATTGCACTGTCAAAATCATGTTACTTCACTGACGTATCGGATTGTATAATTTCCTGTCCTATTGTATCATTTCATATCATTAGAATGCCTGTAGAACAAGTGTCCAGAGGGAGTCCATCCAACTGTGCATTGTTTTCACCACCATCTAACAAGATGGCGTGCACGTTGTTGCTCAGCATTGAAGAATATGAATATGCAATGAATATTGGTTTATAGAATTTCCTATTCATAGCCTCTATGCATAATCAGCAGTCTTTCCAGGTTTAGAATTCAGTATGCTTTTTTATTCGCTATATTTAGCTTTTTAACCATAATGTAAATCATTTGTGTGCCAAGAATGATTGGATTGAGTTCAAGATCCATACATGCCTTACACCATCACCAAAACAAATGGCACTGAGCTAAAACATGGGATTGCACATGCTCCAATACTCATAACGATAATACACTTTTGCTTTTCATGCAACGCAAACGAATAAGACTGTCTTTTTTGTATTAAGAGAACTTATTTGCAATCAAATAAAAGCAACCATTTTGATTAACAGTTTAGTATTTTGTACTTTTGTACTATAGTATTTTCTAGAATAAAAAGCAAAAGTTTAATCTCGCCGTTAATTAACGCCTGACGATTTTTCACACGCTCAGGGGAAAAGGTTATCAATAATACGAAGTAAATATCCTTGAATTAATTACAAACAAGTGTTATGCATCAGAGATCCATGTCCATGGTTTTGAAACTATTGGCTGCGGAACTATAGAACCATACAACATCTCCCGACGGATCATTTTATTTGTGGACCGGATAAATCATGGCGTTCAACTTCGGTAACGTTGCAACCAATCCTGCAAGTATGGAAAACCTAATTTTCTTTACATACACTATATACATGTTGAAAATTACATTGTTTAATGTAATGATCGTTTGGTATACTTACGTGACTTCAACTGATTAACATTAATGCCATAACTCAAGAACCAAAACTGCGTCTGTCAAAAAAGACAAGCGGCTAGCTAGCTGCTTTAACGCTAGCGCTAACTGGCTAACATTAAGTGGTGTGGCTAGTTAGTAGGAGCCAGTAACGTCAACAGTTTGAGGGTCTTTTACTTTTATTATGTGTAAACAATTAGCTTCCAATAATGTGATTTTACTTGAAGTATACCAACTATTGCATTATGGTAGTCAACCAACAATGGAAATCTATATATTTGAAGCTTGCTGGTTTATTTACCTCGTTTCCAGCTAGAGCTAGCATTGTCAATACACAGCACTAGTATCAGGCTCTGGCTAATCTCAGCGGTCCTACTTTTTGCGTTTAAATCAGTTGGTTTTACAGTATTTTTACTCTACAGGTCTAACTATTATCGGACCGAGTTTGTCGTTCCATTTTTCCCTCTCACCCCTCATTTGCCTCAGTCATATCCATACAGCATACCACACTGGCTACATTGACGTATTTTGTTGTTTTGGTCAAGGCACGTCTGGATTTTCATTTGGTTCATTTGGTGCCAAAACTACAGCATCAAGCACATTTGGCTTTGGCACCACCACCACAGCTGCCCCCACAGGATTTGGTAGTAAGTTCATATCTCTGCTCATTCTCAATACATACTTTCTCATGCACATGGCTTTCTTCATCCACTAGCTATGTCACTGAATGCTGGTTCTCATTTAGAAATATTGACTAAATTGTTTTGTTATTTTTCGAGCGTGAGCAGTAGATTTGTGAGAATGTCAACCACTATAAAGACGGCAATTGTTTGAGACTACTTGCTTGAAGGGTTCTTACAATATGACCTTTATGATTCCACAACAAACGGATTGCAGACTGCTCAAATTCCTCACATGAGAGGGTTTGAGGATCAGTAGAGGGCATGAGAATGTCAGGCTCCCATTGTGGCAAAAATGCTTGCTCTCCTTAATGACCTCAGACAAGCTCGAACTGCTGCCAACCAGCTTAGTCACAGACTCTTGCCTCGAGTTGGCTGGGAGGATCTTTGGGGTGGCAAAAGGATATACAATTTAACTGGGCCTTGTTCTCAGAGCAGTAGGCTACAGTGTGCTAACCTCAGGCATTGTGACTTCAGGTTCATGGAAGTTAATAGGCAGTCATCTGCCAGGCTGGTCTGAGAAATCTCTCCCCGTTCACTGTCCAGTGCCCAGGATCACATTCCCTGCATCTCCCATATTTCATTTTTATTTTGTCTCTTTAAGGAACTCTTTCTTTCACTTTCTCTGTCGTCACTCTGGTTTACACTGACTCTGATTCAAAAGACTACCTGAAGAAGAAAACTGCCAAACCCGTTAAGAACGGATTTGGTCGTCCGGTCTCACCTTTCCTTCCTAAATGCGCAATACAAAGTGGAAGACTGGGTAAGAGGTGGGTGTTGAATGCCTTTTTCTGTTTTGATTGAATTGTGTTGTTTTGTTTTTATTAGCAGGCCTTGCCGCCCCTGGTTTTGGGGCGACCACTACCACCGCAGCGGCGCCCTCAGGGTTCGGCTTTGGCTCCACCGCCACAGGTGAGCTTGACGAAGGGGCTGGTCACACAGCCAAGGGTGTTGCAGTAAATGACTAAATACAGTCAAATACTTCCCCTTATGAGCCGTAGCACACGCATAACGAAAATGTCTTTCATGCCCGGACGCTGGGTGCGATGTGTTGCTTTCCAAATGGATAGTTGACATCAAAGTAGAATCAAATAAAATGGTTTGAGTCAATGAATTATTTTGATTAGGAGATCAAATATCTGATTCGATTTTGAAGTGTTTTTTTATTCAGTTACGTGGTTCTTATGGAAGGAATCGGATTCATGTTTAGCCTGTCTCTGTCTCTTAGCCTGTCTCTCTCTACTAACTCAACGCTGTGCCTCTCTCTCTCTCTTCCCCTGGCTGCCTCACTCGACGGCTACAGGATTTGGGGGGCTGGGAGCCGGGAACACCGCGGCTGGTGGGTTTAGTTTTGGGGGGTTTGGCTTAAATGCCGGCGCACCAGCAGTCAACTTTAATGTTGGGTGCTTTGGTACCACCACCACATCTGCCACAGGCACTGTTTTCAATTTTGGCAATAGTCTGGCTAGCGCAGGTAGATGTTTTTCAATCAATCAACCAATCAGTTCAGTCTACATGGTAGCATACGTTTGTCTATTTCTCCATAGTCATTCCAGTATTTAGTTTGGTGTTGCTTTCTTCATTTCACCTCATACACACTGTATGTATCTGTCCAGTGCCCAGGAACATGATTTTCTCACAGATGTTTGCATGATGCCTGTTTTTGATGGAAACAACCTGTAGAGGAGATAATGTGCTGTGGAATTCATGGTTTTTAACTTCAATTTAGATTTTCTTTTAAAAATTCTTTATAAAACCCTGTTGGACTTTCCTGGTTTTAACCACACCAAAAACATGTGTCAACTTATGTCATGTCTTTATTAGAGTTACATTCTTGAGGAGTTGTGTGACAGGGTTTGTGGGCCAATAATTTGAATACTCAAATTCAGAGTAAAAAAAAAAAAAAGTGATTTGACAAGATCAGTGAGTTCTGCTCACACAGCTCTTGCACATCGCCTTAATTGACGAACTGATCGCGACCCCCCCCCCCCCCTCCTTCTCACACTCCTCTTCACCTCATCCATCTCTCGTCACCCTTCTCTGACGGTTTACTCTTGTTACCCAGGTGCTTTTGGGGGCTTTGGGACCACCACCACATCCGCTGCGCCCGGCTCCACTTTCAGCTTTGCAGCTCCTTCAAGTGCCACAGGTTAGACTCAGGACCAGAACGGCTGGCTGAGGCAAGGGGGGGTTAGGGGCCCCGGCATGGGGGACAGACAGACGGGGACTGAGCTCAATCATCTAGTAAACCATCCTCCCTGTCTCCCAGCACACCCCAGACACTCGTCTGACTATCTGAAAGCATTGTGGAAAATCTATTTTACTGTGCAGTGAAACTGCTGGAAGGAGTTTCAAAGTGGTCCTCAAGGTAGAAGGGCAGTTAATTGAGTCATAAAGACGACCAAGGATACTGCTAGCCATAGCAAGGCCATCTTGGAGCCCAGTGTGTGGTTTTTCATGACAGACACTAGATGGTGCCACTCTACCATAACATCTTACCTTCCTAACTGGGCTTCTGTCAAACATTAAGCTACCCTCACCAAGCACTCACGTCTACGGATCTCACTTTGTCTCAACTGTCCTTTTCAGGGGGCCTGTTTGGTAACACCCAGAACAAAGGTTTTGGGTTCTCCTCTGGACTGGGAGCTGGAACCGCCCCAGGGACGACTGGGTTTGGAACCGGGCTTGGAACGACCACTCTGGGTGGAGGGTTCGGCGGCTTCAACATCCAGCCAACCCAGCAACAGCAAGGTGGGACCTTTTTATGTCCAAGTTATTTCTTCTAGAAGTGGCGTGAATTATTTGAAAATGTAGACAATCATATATCTTATTACATGGAATATCTCTATATATTTGTTGAATGTATCACGTAGTGCTTCCACTGGGTGGATGAGCGCCATATTAATGTCATGAGAACAGAAAATGTCATGCTGATCTCAAGACTTCTGCACTCTGCCCCCCTGTGACAGGCGGCTTGTTTGGCCAGCAGCCCCAACCCCAGCCCCAGCCCACCCAGCTCTACCAGCAGGTCACTGCCCTCTCCGCCCCCACCCTGCTGGGAGACGAGCGCGATGCCATCCTGGCCAAGTGGAACCAGCTGCAGGCCTACTGGGGCACAGGCAAGGGCTACTACAGCAACAACGCCCCCCCCGTGGACTTCAACCAGGAGAACCCCTTCTGCAGGTTTAAGGTAACTGAACGGGGCGGGCTCGTTTTTTTTTCCAGCCGGGGATTGCGTTTTCCTTGTCAAGAAAGGGGGGGGCCAATGAGAGGACACGACTGTTTGTGTCTGTGTGCGCGGGTCAGGCCGTGGGCTACAGCTGCATCCCCGGCAGCAAGGACGAGGACGGCCTGGTGGCCCTGGCCCTCAACAAGAAGGAGGCCGACGTGCGGGCGCAGCAGCAGCAGCTGGTGGAGTCGCTCCACAAGGTGCTGGGGGGGAACCCCACGCTCGCCGTCAACGTGGAGGGAGTCAAAGCTCTGCCGGACGACCAGTGAGTCCCGCCCTCTCTCTCTCCACAGCAGACTGGGGTTTACAGATGGGACTGGGAGGGAGAATGTTGCTTTGAGATGAGGCTTATTTGGGGTGTGTGTGTGTGTGTCCCTCACCAGGACGGAGGTGATCATCTATGTTGTGGAGCGGTCCCCCAACGGGACGTCCAAACGGATCCCAGCCACCACGCTGTACGGCTACGTGGAGCAGGCCAACGTCAAGGCCCACCTCACGCAGCTGGGCGTTCTCATGTCCGTCACACGCACCGAGCTGTCCCCCGCTCAGTTCAAACAGCTGCTGCAGAATGCCCCTGCAGGTGTGTGTGTGTGTGGACCTGTACTTGTGTCTGGAACGTTTTACTACAAGTGTTACAATGAAATTAGTCAAACAAGGTTGTGCTGGAAGTGCTTCATTTTCAGTTTCCCCCCCCCCCCCCTCCTAGGTGTGGACCCCATCATCTGGGAACAGGCCAAAGAGGACAATCCTGACCCGGAAAAGTAGGTCGACCCACCTGAGGGACTCAGAAAGGGGGAAAAAACCACCACAGTATCTAGTAAATAAAACCGCCCTGAATGTAAGACGTGAGCTGATGTCCATGTGGGGGGGGGGGGTTGTGTTCCTGTCCAGGTTGATCCCTGTGCCCATGGTGGGCTTCAAGGAGCTCCTCCGCAGGCTGAAAATCCAGGACCAGATGACCAAGCAGCACCAGACCAGAGTCGATGTGAGTTCTGGACACCCACACACGCACACACACGCAGGGATTCAAGTAGTTATGGAATTGAGGGCATCTGGCGGGGCTCTGGACCCTCCCTTAAGGGTTAAGGAACTCCCTATTAGAGAGAAAAAGATCAACTTTGAGGGGGATCTTCATGAGGGGTTACCCTCCCACCCTTCACCATGGGTGGAGCTCGACACTGGATTCGAGTATCGATTGGGGAGAAAGACGCAGCAGGCGGCTGCTCACTGGAGAAAAATGTCTGTTTTCATTTTCTCGTCGGCTGTGATCTCCCAACAGATCATCTCCAACGACATCAGCGAGCTGCAGAAGAACCAGTCCATCACCGTGGCCAAGATCGCCCAGTATAAGAGGAAGTTGATGGACCTCTCCCACAGGGTTCTTCAGGTAAACACACACATTCACTCAGAACATGGGGGTGGGGGGGGGGGGAGGAGGAGATCTGTC
Organism: Osmerus eperlanus; assembly: GCF_963692335.1. NCBI lineage: Eukaryota > Metazoa > Chordata > Actinopteri > Osmeriformes > Osmeridae > Osmerus > Osmerus eperlanus. The sequence goes on from NC_085035.1 coordinate 6,199,740, forward strand.
GTTTCAGCTTTGTGAAATTATACCAGACATTTTGGCCTCTAACAAGTACATCTTTTCTCCCTCTAGGTGCTCATCAAGCAGGAGATCCAGAGGAAGAGTGGCTATGCCATCCAGGTGGAGGAGGAGCACCTGCGCGTGCAGCTGGACACCTGCCAGTCTGAGCTCAACGCTCCCACACAGTTCAAGGTGAGGCTGTGCCGTCCGCTCCGCGCTCCAAAAAAAAACACTTTCTCGTCTGTCTAGAAGGCCTCTTCTCTTGCACGTTTGTGTGCCTGTGCCTTGTTGTGGATGTGTTTGCGGGTGAATGTAATATGTGTGTGTCTGTGTTTTTTACGCAAGTCGTTCGTAAGTCTGTAACCTGGGTCTTGCTTCCCTCCAGGGGCGGTTGAACGAGCTCATGTCCCAGATCCGGATGCAGAACCACTTTGGGGCGGTACGCTCTGAGGAACGCTATAGCGTTGATGCCGACCTACTCCGTGAGATCAGACAGGTGAGGACAACATTCACTTCTACTGTCAGCCAATCAGTATCCTTGTTGTGTGTGGGTGTTTGTGTGCGTGCCTGAACAATACCCATCTTCTATTTCCCCAGCACCTCAAGCAACAACAGGAAGGCCTAGGTCACCTGATAAGCGTCATCAAAGACGACATGGAAGACATTAAACTGATAGAACACGGTCTCCATGACAACGTACACATAAGGGGGGGCATGCTCAGCTGACCCCCACTCCCACTCCACAATAAAGACATAAATCACCACTTATGTATATAAGCATTTTTATGATTTTTTGGTAACATTTTACGTGTTGAAATGTTTGAGTGGTTTAAACAAGCCCAACGTGGTTATAATAAAATGTCTTTTTAAGTTGAGTACTATTTTTCTCTAGCACAAAACCACTCCTTTCTTTCATCTTGCCTCCTCTGGTCTTAGTGGGTTTATATGGTTACGTTTAATTCCCTTTGCCCATTATTATTTTTACATTTGTCAAGATTTAAAATGTTAAAACTCCACAATACCTTGGTGTTCACCTGATTAAATCAGCAAAGCAACCGCATATCATCATAACCTCCACCATTTAGACAGTAGGGAAGGCATTCAAAAGCATCATTTACTTTTTTGTAAAGAGGTAGTGTACCAAAAAGTTCTAATCTGTCTAAAGGATATTCTTCCTGAAGGATTTTGGCATGTTCAGGTGTGTTATGGTAAGTTGCAATCAGGCTTCTTTTTTTTTATGTCTTGCTCTCAGCAGTGGGATCCGTCTGAGGGTAAGAAAAAAAGAAGCCTTTCATTGTGTGAGCTGGAACTGTTGGGCCTTGTCTGAAAATCACCTTAAATCTGTGGTGTTTGTGTTTTCTCTGCCATTTGTCTTTTGCTACAATCTTCCATCAAGTTTTTTCTTGCGGCCATGTTCAGTTAGGTTGGCAACAGTGGCATGAACCTTAAACTTCTTGATAACATTATTCACAGTGCAAACAAGTCAAGGTCTTCAGAGGCTTGTAGCCTGAATATTGTCCATGTTGAGGCAGCCATCTTGTGAGACTTCCTTATATAATTCTTTGGTCTTTCTTTTGTCCACGCTCTTTGTGTTACACACACTGACACAAAACAGGAGAATCCTTTTCACTATTAAAACTGTTTGAATGCATGTTTTCATATAGCAAGCATCTTCAATTCACCACAGGAGAGTTCAATTCCAAAGTATATCAGAAATCCCCTGCTTGAAATCGAACTACTAGAAGGTGCCAATAATATATCCGGGCCATTTTAGTATTTCTTTGTGGAATTAGCAAACCAAATGTAAAAACAGTCAGTGTGGACATCTGAGTGGAGACCCCAACTACTGTGGGGTGTTCAGGGTGCAGGAGATCACTGCCCCTCCTCTTCTAGGCCGGTGCCCTCAACCAGACGGAACGCCTCCATGAACTCGTTGATGTCTATGCTGCCGTCTTTGTTGAAGTCGATGCTGAGGGCCAGGTCTGAGATCGCCTCGTCAGAGATGTTGGTCTTCAGGTGGGAACTCAGAAGCTTCCAAGTCTGACGGAACTCCTCAAATGAGATGAGACCTTAGGGACCAAGACAGGCACAGTTTAGCTGGAAACAGGCCAATGTAAAAGTGGGTTTGTTACTTCCATCTTTGTGCTGTCTGCAACAATCAAAAGTGATGACAATGTGTCCCAAAAAATTACAGATAGCGTATGTTCTGCCTATAAATTATACTATTGGAAATTTGCTGTAAGAGGCTGCACTCACAAGCATAGTGGACCGGCACCTTAATATTATCATTACAATACAAATAAAAATGATCTGCATCATATTTCTGATATTGTGATATTGTCTGTTTTTCCAACAATAAGGCACTCTTGAGGGAAAGGAGAAATAAGTGTGCTACCTCTGCATGTGCTAGACGTATCACCAGGAGCTGAGAGGCTTGGGAAAATGTCAGGTGCTGTTCATTGGCCAGGGATCTGGGTTAATCTGCTTACTGACCTGAGTTGTCTGTGTCTATGATTCTAAAGATGGTCTCCAGATTGGAGTGGTGCTTGTACATGGTCTCCAGCAGACTTGCATTGAGGACCTGTTAGACAAAACACGGAAAACATTAGTCATCAGCACAGATGGACAGCATTGCTCATTGTGATGCGAGGGATCAGCGTAATCAATGTGTACTTGTGTCTACGTTAGTAACTGTTTTGTGAATGACTTGCATGCACGTCGATGTGTAACTGTGAAAGTGCATGGGTACGAACAGTCTGTACCTGCTACTAGTGTGTGCGTATGTGTGTGTGTGTGTGTGTGTGTGTGTGTGTTGATAAAGACAACCCACTTCTTTTTTTGGCTCCGTGATGGCGAGCTCCCCAAGCCACTGGTTGTAGTCCAGCATGCCATCCAGAGCACTGGGGACCAGCTGAGAGCGAAGCACCCTCCAGGGTAGACCCAGCCTCAACACCCCCTCCAGGGCACTGGCCCAGTGCTTCAGAGATATCAACCCTGGAGACACACAGAGAGGTACCAGAGACAGACTTAAAACCATATCCTGTATTTCTAAAGATGAATACAATGTCAGTAAAGGACAGTAGAAGAGGTATTGATCTTTTTTTGTGGCACCATGCATATACATCATATTTACTTCATGTACAACGATGGGCAGACATACTGGCACCCTAGCACCTTTTTTTCCCATAATTCACCATTTTGAAGGGAGTCAGGTGGCTGAGCGGTGAGGGAGTCGGACTAGTAATCCGAAGATTGCCAGTTCGATTCCCGGTCATGCCAACTGACGTTGTGTCCTTGGGCAAGGCACTTCACCCTACTTGCCTTGGGGGAATGTCCCTGTACTTACTGTAAGTCGCTCTGGATAAGAACGTCTGCTAAATGACTAAATGTAAATGTAAATTTTGGTATCCCCATCAGTTGCACACCAAAAGGACTGTAGAAAAAACAATATTTTTTATATAATTTACAACATTTTTGAATTCCATAAATAATTCATCAAATGGCCTGGACAATGCTGGCACTTTCTAGAATTATTTATATATAATTTGATTTAAAGCAGGTGGTTCTTATATACTTAGGAATTTGTCTCTCCTTTGGTGAGTTGAAGGTGTGCACAGTATCAATTTCACGTTTAATCCGTTTGAATACAGAAAAGTACTCTTTCTCCTGTTTTGTGTCACTGTGTTTACCACAATGAGTAGGGATAAAAGAAAGAATATCAGAGAAATATCTGAGGAGGCCACACACAAGATTGTAGCCAAGCATGGACAATCTCCAGGCTACAAGTTGGCTACTTGACCTGCTTCCACCGTACATAATGTTAGCAAAAAGATTAAGGCCCATTCCACTGTAGGCAACCTAACTGGACATGGCCACAGGAGAAAACTTGATAGACGATCGTAGCGAAGGATTGTTCAAATGGTAGAGAAATCCCCACCACCACACAGATTCGAGATGACCTTCAGACACAAGATCCGACAGTTTCAACTCGCACCATTCATGAAGCACAGCATTTATTTTTGCTGTGGCACTGTGTGCCTTGAAAGTGTACATGGCACCATGAAATCAAGTGAATACCAAGGTATTTTGTAATGCATGACAGACCCAGTTTCAGACAGGTTGGTCTCATTTGAAAGTCAAAATGCACTCTGGAATGGTTCAAGATGAAATGTTGGACTCTTCTGAAGTGACCAGGAATCTAAATCCAATTTAAAACTTGTTGAGAGATCTGAAACTAGCAGTTAGGAGAGGGCATCCTTCTAATCTGGGAAAACGGATGCAGTTTGCACAAGAGGAGAAGGCCAAACTGCCACTGCAGAAGTGCAGGAAGCTCATTGATGGATTTAGGAAGTAATTTACAGTTATTTACACCAAAGGCTGTACTGTCAAATATTAAGTCTAGGGTGCCAATAATGTTGTCAATGCCATTTATGTCCCTTTTCTGGTTTAAGTGAATTTGTCAAGTTCTGGATCCAGAACAAAAGGTTCTGTGATGTTAACAGTAAAATTGGGGAGACCAAATACTTTCAATTTCTATTGTTAGGAAAACATTGTAGTTATCTTATTTAAAATACAAGGGTGCCAATATTTTTCATGTATGACTGTACAGATACAACACAGGGATACACAGGATAAAAAAATGATGCATAGATAAATAATGCATCACATGTTTGCATTAAACAGTACAATACATTTGTAGACCAGGTTTCTTGTTCTGCGGTTGGTGAGCATTTTAACAGCTGCTATTTTAACACAGCAATAGCTGTAGGCATTACTGCTTTGTTTTGAGTTTCAACCCAGTTCCCAGTATTGCAACTACTTGGTAAAATATAAAATTCCTGGAAAATAGTTCATTGGGTTCATAGTTGCACAGCCCCCCCTACCTAGAAAATTCAGAAGAATCTTAGTAGCTTGCTTGTGGCCACACAATCTTTCACTGATTTTCTCTCATACTCCCAGGCATTTCCATTCTACCTAAATACAATAAGTTACAGCTTTCATTTAATTTATTGTTAAACAGACAATAGCACTGGATCAATAAATAAACAGCATCTGAACTTCTTGGAGATATTCGGTACACCAAATACTTCCTACTTGTACTACGTTATCAAAACAGATTAGACATACCAAAATAAATGCCCTTGATATTCTTTGTGTTAAGGAGGTGTTAAAAGTAGACACACAGCAAACAAAGTTTCCTTTTCATTGTCCTTGGCAGGGTTTCCCAGATTCGTTAAGAAGCTCTTAACGCCAAGAGCTTCTTAGGAGCGTTCTAAGAGCGTTCTAGAGCGTTCTTAGAACGTTCCTAAGAAGCTCTTGGCGTTAAGAGCTTCTTAACGAATCTGGGAAATCCGGCCCTTGTCAGTTCGGCTGCTTATGATTTCTAACCCCTAAGAAATCAGAATCAAGTACGTGTATACTCCCATAACCATGGATGGTGAGCTGCTAGTCTAGAGATGATGAGCACATTTGAGAGAGGTGAAAATGCGAAGCGATACCTGTGTTGTCGGGGTCGTATTCCTGGAAGGCGCTGATGAGGGTTGACTTATGTGCAAACAGCTGCTCCCTCAGAGCCCGAAGAGCAGAGCGCTCCGTCCTCCCGACACTGTCACAAATCGGCACACCGAATGAGGCAACGTCTCTACAACACTGGTTCCCAGCTAAAAGGTGCATTTCACATTTCAAATCAAATGTGCATTGACATCAGTCTGGACTGTGTGATGCATCCACGTGTTTTGATGTTCAAATATGCTGTGGTTTTTATTCAATTGGTAACTGTCCAAAGTGTCTTTCTGTGAGAAGTCGTCTATCATTGGTCTACACATGAGTGCTATTTTTGTGTGTGAAGTAGATTTTAGTCCACACAATTAAAAAACAGCTGCCACACTCCATAGTAGTTTCACTTCAAAGAATCCAACAAGTGCTCTTAAAATAAAGCGGTTAGAATCTGTTCTCACAGTCCAGATTTGCTACTTGTTTTACCTTTGCCTCATTGTGAACTCCCGTGTGGTGTTGCTAGCCTGGTACTGGATGAAGTGGGGCGTGAGGTCTGGGCCCAGTCGGATGTAGGCTCCTCTGTTACTGCCCAACTCGTAGTAGTTTGATGCTGAGAAAATGGTTAGAACCTGCATGGACAGACAAGAGAGGCCAGTGCACAGTGCACAGTAGTTGTCATTATTGATAAGCCATCACCAATGATTGAAACTCTTTATTCAGACCCGTATAGCGCCTCTTTGCCACAAAATGTCATAGGGAATGTCAATGTGTTGTAGTGGTCTGTTTCTGTGCAGGGCCTTTTTTTCCAGCAGACCACCCCTCCCCTCACTCTGACCCTGCGGTTGTGGCAGAACTCGTAGCCGTCCTGCTTGCACTCGTGGGAGCGTATGAGGAGCTGCAGGTTGTGTCTCCCCAGGACCTTCTCGGTCACGTCGGGACCCCAGTAGCACCCTCCGCCGCGCACTTTGTTGGGGATGCAGCCGTCCTGGGGCATGGGGTCACTCCACAGCAGGTCCACGATCTGGAGACGAAACGGAGAAACATCTCATGCTGTCACCATGGTGAATATAAGGGGGGCTGAGCCCGTATAGAGTCTTTCTATCTGAGGCTATTGTCTCCTATTCTCCTGTTGGGGATTGGTCTCCCCACGAGGGGAAGCCGCCCTGTACCTGCTTCCACTCGTCCCCGTCCGTCTCCACAGCCTCTCCGGAATCGGAGTCGGACTCTGAGAGGAAGGAGCTCCGGAGATCGCCGTAGGACTGGTTGAATCCGGCCTGCCGCCGTCTCTCCTTGAGCTCCCTTTCCACGCTGATGCGAGGGGAGGTGGTCTGCAGGGAGCGGCGCTGCAGGTCAGGCCTGTAGGTCGGAGTGGAGGTGCAGTGGGTCAGGGAGCGGACCCGTCGACGGCCATCGGCGTTCCTGGGGAGGTCGCCTTCATCCTCCATATAAGAGTCCGGCCCTTGACCTTTGGTGCCGGATATCCTCTTCTTGGGAGGCCGGAGAGTTGAAACATACTGTTCACAAACACACACACACACACACGTAACAACAGACTGTACCTTACAAAACGTTTCTGGATACATACCAATTGACACACCAGTTGACAGCTGGAAGATATAGTTCACACAAGTTTAGATCATTATGTGAGTTTATTAGAGACAGGCTTAGTGAGTTATATTTCTATGTATCATTTTTCGTGTATCATTTGATCATTAGAAATGTTTTATATCGTTTTTTATAATAATGTCATGATTATTCGTTCATGATAAGTGATCATTATGTGAGTTTGATGGACTGTGTTTGTCTGTGAGATGTAAAGCTCTCACTTTGTGTCGGTCCACGCGGGCGACGAGATGAAGATCTGTGGTGTCAGAGATGCCTCCATGCAGAATCAACACCTTCTGATCGATCACCGTTGCCAGCGGCAACCAACTGAAGATCTTCTGGAGAAGCTTCAGAATCTTCTTACCGTGAACCTGTAGACACGCGAGCGTTGATGAGTGGAGATCAGATGTCCCTTTTCCAAATCGGTGATTTCCGTCAAAAACAAGGCTGATGTCAACGTTTGCAGTTTTACCAGTATTTTTCCGAACCAAGATTGTTTGTCTGCCAGCTGATCAACTGATGTTGTTCAAGCAAAGGTTGATGAAATCATGTTGTTACAGCGTTGTTACCATAAGGAGGGTAATTCAGTGACACTGCTGGCTGAGAAAGGTCCTCTAATCTCCTTAGGCTATATGAATAGGCTGACCCACATCTTACTCTGACATAGACATTATAAGTGGCTCCTAATCTAAACACATTTAGACATTCTGCTGAGGCAAGCAGATTCTCATCAGCCTGATTGCGCGTGGGATTTAACAACACTATAGGTCAACTAAGGCTAGAATGCCAGTGATTTTACCACTGAGTTTGGACTGGAAAACTGGACCCACCCTGTATTTCCCCAGAACTTCTTTGGTGAAGCCATATCTGGAATAAAGACAGGGAAATGGGATAGATCAATATTTGGATATCTATGAACTGTACCAGAAATATGTGTGTGTGTTTTAACAGACTACCTCAGGTTAACGATGTGATCTTCATGGTTGCCCCGATTCAGGAAGACATCATTGGGATACACCAGGAGGAAAGCGAAGAGGATGAGGAGAATCTCAAGGGAGTCTTTGCCTCGGTCTACAAAGTCTCCATTGAAAACGTAGGGCGTCTCAGACGATGGCAGACCGTTCTGATAGTGTGGAAATAGAGGAATTTATTTGATGAAAATGCTATCTACCATTCTTTATTCAAAAATTCAATGATGCAAATTCAAATTAAAAAATGTATGATTACAAAACAGGGCTAATTGTCAGCTTCGGGGAAAGAAAATATCCCTTTACTTACCTTATAAAAGACCAGCAACAGATCATCAAGATGCCCATGTAAGTCTCCTGGAAAGATAAATGAGCAAGTGACTTTTTCAGTTGTATGTCAAAGGTTGCTAATAGATGAATGACTTGTGAGGCAACACTGATGTCTCTTCCTCTCTGTGGCCTGTTACTGTTCTCCTCACCACAGATGGTGATCTCCCTGCTTTTGCAGGTGGAGACCTGATTTATGTTGGGGAGGATTCGAAGAAGCCTCCAGGTTTCCCCAAGAAGCTGAAGGACGTATCGAGAATGGAGCTGCTACTAGGAAAAAACAGAGATAGGTCGATCAGTAAGGAATCCTTTGTCTTGGAGTAGATGTGGTGACGTATGGGAGTTCTGTTTATTACAACTGTGATAGTGCAAGAGCTGTGGCCATGCTGTGAGTAGTAGTGCCTACTTGGTGGTTCTGGAATGCTTCTACCAGCTCTGCTGCGTTGGAGAAGGTCATAGGGAAGGTGAGGTTTGGGCCGCTGTAGATATCAGGAATCTCAATGCTCTTGTAGCAGAAGTATCTCTCCCACTCCACGTCACGACAAATGTCGTTTTCACGGAAGATGTGCGAGATGAGATTTCCTGAGAGAGAGACACGTCATGTTTCTCAAAGGGGACAGATTGTCTAAGAGCATGTTTGCTTGTCTGCAGTTGTTAATTATTTGTGTGAACAAGTAAGAGATCGTCTTACTCTCACTGCTGGCTGGGGTGAAGTGGTCCATGAGGTAGCCAAAGAAATTATACAGCTGTGGATAAGAGAATGTACGTATTTTATAACTTTACCTTTACTTATATATATATATTGCTTATATGGGGACCTAACATTGAGGTCTAGTGCTATAAGTACTAAGCCATATGCACTTGTTAGGCTTCATGGGGACCTGAGGTGCAATTTCCCCCCAGAAATCAACAAAGTGCTCCTCAACTGTACTCTACTCCACTCCATTCATTGAGATTTCCACACCCAAGTACATCACAGGTAGGGCTTAGACAGTTTGACTGTATGTGGATGTGGGTATGTGGCCTTGTGTCTTGATGTCGACTGTTAGTCACCTTGATCTGGTCCTGCTCGCCTGCGTACTCGATGGACTGGAAGATGTTCCAGGTGCATCTGCGCCTCATCTCCAGCCGGGCCACGTACTGACGGTACCAGCGCTGGATCAGCAGGGCTGACCTTATGGCTGAGGGCAGGGTAGGTCAATATGAAGGGATGACGGAATTGAGGGTTAAAAGTACAAGAGGGATGAGGGATGGAGGGAAACTGCTCTGGGTGCAGAATGGGTACAGATCCATTAACTAGAATGACAGACATTATTGATCAGATATGATGACATGATATAATATTGATATTTCTCAAGTTGTTCTTTGACTACAGTAGAGATGAGAGTTCAGAATACTCACCTGTAGCAGCTTGACATCAGCAACAAGGAGAGAGTGAAGAAAGTCTTATTTAACTACTGTTTTGCTGTATATAATGTCAAAATATATTTTTTTAAAGTTCATGTTTGCACTTGATTTCAATTGGTAAATAGAAATTGTGATTTACCTGGAACTGATATGCTGGCTACAGAGAAATAGAAAAACAACAGCATTAGCAGAGGGATAGCTTTTATGGAAAACAATGAATTTCTAATGTTGGGTATGCTAATTAGATTGATTTCCAAATGATAATGACTAATCAGGTTGACTGAAGTTAATAAAGAAAAACACCTCGTTTGCATTTCTTCAGCTGCTGTTGCTGCTGCTCGGATTTTGTGAAGCCACATCCCATGACCTTTTGCTCTTTGGACCAACATGCAAACACAACATAGATACCATTTATTATTTTGAGCATTCATTGAATACAATTTATTCATGACTTTTTAATATTATGGCAGCCGTAGTAGTTTTCTGTCCACTGTGGGCTTACCAGATGATTAAGCAAGTGCAAGGCTAACCATGTGAAAGTCTAATTTCAATAAGAACCGGATGGATTTTAATCAGATCATTCTGATCCCCTCCCACCCCCCACCCACCTCCTGGACTTCTATGATTGGCTTCTATATTCTGCTTCAGCTCCAAGTAAATACAATGAACTACAGGACAAAAAATACAGAACATCTCTGTCGCTTTCCCCTTATACCACAATCCTATTTCCATCTGACAATCACGTCCTCAACACCAACTGCACACACGTTCAAACACACAGCAACACAGGAGTCTCCTCACCTGGACGCCTTGCCTCTCAACCCTCCTCAGAGCTCCGGCATCTCAGTTGCGTTGCTGCCCCAATGTTCTTCGCACGGTCCTTGCCTGCTTCCGGGTAGCACTAAGAGACAAGACCACGACACCTTGGAGACCCTTCAGACATATTCACTGTTAAACCGGGGACATCTACTTCCAGTTGTTGCTTCTCTGGCTGCCTCTATAGGATATGCAGGGCCTTGATCACGCCGATTTGTGCAGCTGCAGGCTCTCTGTCTCAGGTTAGTAAACAGCCAGCATGGCCTCAAGTGTCTTGGCTGAGCCTCGTGACCACTTAACCAAAACAACAAGATGCAAGTGGATTAGGATTAAGCCTTACTATGGCTGGCATCTACTCTGAATAAACGGATAAAGGTTCTGATAAAGGGCAACAGCTGGGGAAAAGACAGATTTAATATGGAATTCAGTCCCGGCACTGAGGTTCATTCAAGAGATTCCATTCTGTTTTGTTGTTCAGAAATGCCTCAGAAATGTATGATACAACAATAATTTGTATAACATCCTCCTTGATGGTTTTTGGACTGGTTTTGCAGATACATATTTATGGAGGACTAAATGTGCCATAATTAAATAAATAAATAAGTAAATAAATAAATAGACATCTCTTCAGTAATGTGAAGTTCCATGTCTTTCAAAAGAAATACACATTTCATTTAAATGACACATTTCAATTTAAATGAAAAGGGGCGGGACATAACCCATTACATGGAGCTGTCCTCATGTGCCTGAAGCATTGTGATTGGACACTTGAGAGAAAACTGTCAGACCTAAGCTGTCAATCAAGTAGCAGACGTACAAGTTTCAATCTTATTGAAACACAATTGGGCCACTTTGAAAACGATTGAATCAGATATGTTATTGTTAACATGTGGCCTGTTCTCAGTCACATTCATTGAAGCAAGCGCTTGATCAGGTAGAGGGTCAGAGAAGTGTGTGTTTTGGTTGTGCCAGGCTGCCAGCACCGTTCTACAGCTCAATACCAGGCATTAACCTTTACAGGTTACGTTTTAGGGCCATTTAAAAATGTTCAGGAAAATAAAAAAATTATAAAGCAAAAAAACAGCAGTTCAATGAAATGTGTATTTCTTTTAAAAAACATGCAACTTCACATCATTTAAGAGATGTCTATTTATTTTTTTATTCATATATTATTTATTTTCTTTAATTATGGCACATTTAATGCTCCATATATATTAAGCCTAGTGTAGGACGAAAAAACAAGCTCAATGGAGTTTTCTATTGAATTCCATTTTTTGGTCCTAGAATAAGCTTAATCTCTATCTGCACAACCGGCCCATGAAGTTCTTTTGAACTGTTCCCCACTTTTCCAACTATTTTCAGGGTAATTTCCAGTAGACTTTAAGACTTAATAAAACTTGGACTTTTGGATGTTGACAACAGTCTGATTATTACCTCAACACCCTCAGATATCGGTATGTTGTTGTCTAAGAAAGACAATTAAAGAATGTTGTCTGTGTCTGCTTTTCAAACACCTGCAACCCACACCCTCCACACGACCTCGCTCATGGCATAGAGAGTCTTTGTGATTCATAGTGATGGTGGCCAGTAACAGCTGCCTGTGCTGTAACTCCCTTAGCCACTGTGTGAGGTGGGAGATGACCAACACTCAAGGACTCCAATTGTTTTAATAAAAAATACAAAAGTCAAATCTAAAGCCCCCTATCAATTTCAGTTATTTTAGGAACAACATTTGTTTTCACACATTAACATTGAAGCTGCCCCTTTCCCTTTAGTTCCCTTGCATAGATGCTGGCATACAGCTGTCCTGTCCACATAAGTTAGAAGAAACCCGATGACACGTTGATCTGAATGTTTCAGAGAGCGAAATCGTTTAAAAATCTATATATATTTATTATATATTTACTATAAAGTTAAATATTTTGCCTATAGAATACTCTGTACAGAACAAACTTCCCTGGCTTTGATGACCACCATCCTGTTATATTTAGCTGTTAACCTTTCTTTAAACTTCTCATATCCTGACAATATCAGCGTGCATTGTTCTGGGGAATAATATGGAGCAATAGACTAATTGCCTGCATTGTCAAATGCGCCCCTTTTATGCAAACACGCACAAACTCAAGTTAACACCTAACTAACTCAACATCTTAATCACCTGCTACATCATGGGCTTCAACCCCATACCCGACTATGTATCCAAATAGCTTCTTTCTTTCAGTTGAAAATGGGTTTTAAAATATTTTTTGGTGTGGCCGATTATTGACTGTTTATTGAGTCATTGAGATGCAGCTCTTTATTAACTAATAGAAGACTCTTGGTAACATTGCTCAGACTCTTGAAAAGACAGGTGGGTTCTTCAATGATTTAGAGTTGTAAAAAGAGCTTGGTTTCTCCACCACCTCTCTGGCAAAGAATCAACGATTAGCAAACATGACCTGTTCCTCTAATTTAGGTTAGAAGTAGGAGATGGACACTAAATCATTTATAGAGGTTAACAATTAAACATATGAATCTGGACCACGTAACCAGACAATTAAAAAAACAACATCATTGTCTCTCTCCATCTCACAGTGAGGGAACAGCAATGTTAAATATTCCAAGGCCAAGTTGGTGAATGCGGAGATAAAACGTAGGTTCCCAGACAACTACAAACAATAGATGCTCTCTTTCTGAGTAAAGTAGCCCCCCTCAAAATCCTGACTGATTTCAAAAACATCCCTGTCAGTCTTATCAAGACTGCAGGACACATTTACATTTAGTCATTTAGCAGGCGCTCTTATCCAGAGCGACTTACAGTAAGTACAGGGACATTCCCCCGAGGCAAGTAGGGTGAAGTGCCTTGCCCAAGGACACAACGTCAGTTTGCATGACCGGGAATCGAACTGGCAACCTTCGAATTACTAGCCCGATTCCATAACCGCTCAGCCACCTGACTCCCCAATCACCAATATCTTTCTCTATTGTAGAACCCCATCTAGTTCAGATAGTTGAATTGTGATATTCCTTTCTACCTGGCTTACTAGGTATCCAAAATGTCACAGGCGTTGTTTGTGATGTTGGTTCTCTTTGGTTGCTCACTAAGGGGAACATTTGTTCCACAGCCCTCTAAAAAGGACTGAATGTCAATCTCAGACACTCCTGCTATTACGTACATTTTACAATCTTTGAGACAAACTACTCAAGAAGCAGCAAATATGTGATTTATTTGGCTAATCTAATTGTGCAACAAATTATTAAAAAGTTATTTGTTTGTATTAGAGGATTAGATAATATGCCACAAAGGTTCATGTACAAAGGTAGTTGCAGAGGTTTTCCGAGGCTTTATTTTAAGGGGAAAACATTTCCATTCCCTCTTTCAGATCAGTGTGGAAAGCATAACCTGGATTTGTACCAGCCATATGTTAGCTCTCGTAACAGGCTGTTCTGCTCAGCCATTAACAATGCAATAAATCTTTGTCAAGTACTCCCTACTGCACTGTGGAGTATAAAAAGACTGCAAAACAGCTTCAAAAGCACAGACAAATACTACACATGAGACAGATATAGTTCTGCTATTGTAATAAAACAAATAATGCAGTATATTGTGATTAATAATATAGCTGATTTAACAGCAGTTTGTTTCAGCATGGTCACTTCAAAATGCCCAATCCTGAAGCCAAATGGAGCTTCAATTTGAAATCCAAGTAAAACTACATGCTTGTACGGAACACAAATAGCTTTTGAATTATAGCTTCTCAGGTTGCACAATCAGACTGCACTGACTCTGTAACTATGGAACTGTAAACACAAAACTGTTGTGGGCACTCTCCTCTAACCTCAGCGACGTCAACAGAGTCAACACACTCTATTAATGTGATCATGTTGGCTTCATGGAATTCTTCAAGAGCTCAGCTTTTGTGATAATAAAAAAATTGATGTGAAATTGATGGTGATGATACTGTGCTTTCCAAAATGTAATGTCAAGTGTTTAAAAACTGAAGATGTTGTAAATAAAAGTAAGGGCCACTCATATGTATATTGTCTGTGGGTGTGTATCGGATAGAAAATAATCTGGACGCCATCAAAGCTGCTTGATTGATTTCGCAAGCCAGTCAAAAAGAGCCGAATTTATTAGCTTGGTTGAAATTCCTTTACTGGAAGGTCATTCTATTTACCTCTATTTAGCATACAGTTACCCTTTGTGGATGAAGGTAGTCAACTGAATATGCTCAAAGTCACAGGCCAGACACACAGAAAGGTTTGTGAAGTCATTTTTATTGGGGAACATTCCCATGCCAAATTTTAGGTAGGTGGAAAAAGCCTATGGCCTGGAGTTTTATCAGCCGTGTCAGCTTGTGTAACAGGCTGTTCTCCTCAGGCATTAGCAACATAATCAATCTCTCCCTGTCAAGCACTCAAAAGATTGCACTGTGGAATACAAAAAGGTCCTTTTGGTCTGCAAAACAACTTTGAGACAAATCCTACACATGGGACAGATACATTAGGATATTGTATTGAAACAAACATTATCACATCAATTTGGAATATTGATGTGATGAGGGGTGCTGGGTTGTTAACAGTTTGTTTCAGCATGGTGATTTAAAAATACCCATTCAGAAAAACAAAATGGTTGTTCTGATTTGAAATCCATTTTGAAAGCCTGATTTGAAACCATACGCTTGAATGGAACACAAATAGCTTTCAGCATTGACTCCGTAACTAACTGTAAACATTTGAGAGAAAAGACAGCATTCTTTAAACTACTACGAACTGTTGTAGGCACTCTCCTCAAACCTCAACAATGTCAGGTGAGTCAATTACTAGATTAATATGATCACGTGATTCATGTGAGCTTCTTAGAATGTTTCCCGAGCTAAAGCACTCATTTCTGACAATAGAAAATGTATGTGAAGTTGATGATGATACTTTGCTCTCCAGGTGGCACGGACAGTCACTACAAAGCATAAAGATGACCATCCTTGCTGGTCTGAATCTGCAGATGGAGCCCCAACTGCCTTCTGGTGGACTGACTGGCATCCGAGAGCAGTGGAAGACTGTTTTCAGCACCATCTCCCATACCCCCCAGGAAAGAGCAGGTGGGTCAGAACAGAACCAGGCATGTAATTCAAACCATCCTTCATTCAATGCTTAGTTGTACACAGTGTGTTATTTAGGAGTGCTGAATGTTTGTTTATTGTCTCCTCAGTGCCTGGGGTCGACTCTCAGGGCCCCACGGCTGTCAACATCACAGAACAGAAGTGCTGTCAGAAAGCTTCCTATCTCTGGCTGGGAAAACTGGGTCATTTATCCAGAGAGCTTCACTTTCATCCAGTGTGTCCTCTGCAACCTCCAACTGAACCTGAGCAACACACATTCCCCAGCACACTCTCTGAACCCTCCTAACACCCCCTTGACAGTAATGCTTGCACACCCCATACCATGGAATTGAAAATCACAGAAGTACTGTGTAGATATTCTATACACATCTACTTTATAGATGTGACACTATGTTTCTTAAATGGCTGTCTGTGATAGGGATATTATTCATATCGAACTATAAACAAACTATAAACTATTATTTATGAGTCCAAAAGAGTGTATTTTTTCAATTCTGTACATAATGGTCCTCGTTCCCACCAGTTTGATTTTATTTGGTTAAGACATGATAAAAGCACTGTTTCCACAGAGTTTTATATGTAGATATTTGTAATAAAGAAAAACAGAATATGAGAAAACAGAATGCTCTAGTCTATGTGATAAAACATTGTGCTTTATCTATCCAGCTGTGGAAATAGAATTTTTTAATGTTCAGGACAAGGGCCACATGCAAGGTCGCCTGTGAGAAACACCAATTGAACCGGTGATTTGGTTGAGATTAGTGCTACAGCTGTGGTAATGTTTGTTAATTCCTACCATTTCTGTCTCTTGTCCTATTGGTGCAGATGTCATGCTGCCAGACGATCTCACAGGAACTGTTGCCTTTCCTGTACATGGATGAACAGCGATCCCTGGTCATATCCTCTGTTCAGATGACCAGTTTGTGTGGCTGCGGCCCAGGAAACCAGCCTTTCCCCAGTAAGGACTGAGCCCCTAGCACCCACCTGCTAGAAAGCTGTCTTTTTGGTCTAAGAATTAAACACTTCAAGTAAGATTGTCGCTGTCTTATTATCAAGCCAGGCATGTGGCCTCATCCTTCCAAAATACCTTGTGACTCTGAAAACACATCAGGGAAAAGCTCTTTTTTGTAGTCCCAACAAATTTATGAAACAAAAACTTCTGTAAGACAATGTCTGCAAAGACTTTGCCTAAAAGAGTGTTCCTGGAATACTGTTACAGAATAATGGGAGCTATTCATAACGTTTGATGGTTAATAGATAATAAATGTTAGTCTTGGCCTAATGAAACATGATATGTATTCTGAACTATTTTTGATAGCAATATTTCCCACTGCATGACTGGCAACTGGCAGTGGATTAAAGACAAGCTTCTGAGTGTTCTCCCCAAAAATGTGAACCCTGGCTTAACATTCAGAGGCCAGAACTCTCTCAGTGGGTGGGTCCATCTCCTCTGAGCAGTGTTACCAACACTGGAGCTTTTAATACATTCAGAAAGAAAAGGTTGATTATAGTATACTTTAAATACAACTCTTTTTCCCAGTATTTTATTATCTGGATTATATTCAACAGCCAGATAATGTCTTCTCTCCAAATTGTGTTCCACAAGTTTTTCTTATCTACTATGCTTTGCCAACTCTGCTGTAGTTTTCCATGAACATCCACTGCCCCGATTGGCTTAACTTCATATTTCATGTTCCAGGATAGGCAAATGAGAAACAATAGTGCTCCGGTTTTTCATCAAACCAAGCACCTTTTCTGTGAAGAGAGGTTGTTAATAAATTCACATGAACCAACATATGATGGTGACAATTTCCCTGTTTGTCACATAATATATAAGAGGATAACTCTGTTGAGTATATTGTGTCTAATAGTTTTTCAGAGTACTGCAGTGGGAACACTTCCATCTTTTTATCTGGAATGTTTTTCCATGTATTTCATGTACATTTTACCTTGCAATTCCTTTACTGTATGTCACATTTTGTATTGTCATCGTAATGTTCATCACATATATATACAATATGTAGGCCTTTTGTATTCCAGTACTTTAATAACAATGTTTTAAATGTAGGTTATCATTGACCATGCCGTTTCTTTGGTGGCCAATGTCAATAACGCATCTATCAACTGCATTATTACGTGTTTCAATTCTTGGAACAAAGCCATCCAAAGATAATTTAGTTGCTTCAGACTGCTTTTCATCTGAGGTATGTAAATAGTAACTTTAATATTTTGATTAGCCAAGAATGATCTCTAACTGCACCTTAGACTATGTAAAATAGATGAAGTATACAGTTTATGGCTCTAACAGCTATTTAGTTGATCTATTCAGTTCATATTTATGACATGTGTTTAGGATCTAGAGTGCAGCGGAGGCCAGAAAGAGGGTGGGGGGAAACGGTTGGAGAAATGTTGGCACTCTGTTACGGAAATGCACCCCAGAGATAAGCATCAATGTTGCGCACTTCTAAAAAATGACTTCAGCATTTCAATAGCAGTGCATGCATTTTCTTTCTTAAAATTGACTCTTTTTTTCCCCTGGTTCTTTGGATGGGTGTATGTGTGTAACTTGGAATGTGGAGTTATGTAGCCATTTCAGATAATCTCAGAGGATTGAACCAAATAACATCAACTGCTGGGAACAGCACTGACAAGAAAGACAGCATCTACACTTTCTGCATCAACTTTTGAGTTTTCACAGGTCAAAATGGCGAGCTCCTTCTCTTTTTGTCTTTCCAGTGATTTTCTGTTTCCTCTGCTCTTGATAATGGGAACTCTCGGGGTTGGTACTGAGTGTGGGGCAATGACTTCTGTCAAACCTCTGGAAGAGATGGACAGAGATCTGGCCAATCCATCCGAATGTGTGCTGGACTGCACTACGGGGACCTACATGAGAAAGCTGCAGGTCCGAGACACTCAGACAATTCGCTTCAAAGACTCATCAGCAGGTGAGAAATATTTTTTTATGATGATAATTGTATCTCTGTCATACACTGTACAGTATTTGTGAATACATAGAGTAGGTTAGTCCTTAATGAAACTTTGGTAGTAAGGGTGTGCTCTTTAGATTGTAGAAGTCATCCTTATGAAATGTTTTCTGATGTTTTACAAAGTCAATTAAGATCAGAGACATACAGTATACAGTAGACTTAACCTGTACCGGGATGCGTAAAAGCATGATCCTTTTCCTCAGGTGACCAAGGAGAATACTGCTGGTCAACACAGTTTAAGTGTGAGGCTGGAGAACATTTGGAGCGTGCTTACATCCTGCTGCCTGTTGATAAATCTCAGCTGGAGGAGTCCATGGGACTGAAGATGACTCTACCCCCCCATTACAGTTGCACAATCAGACTGCACTGACTCTGTAACTATGGAACTGTAAACACAAAACTGTTGTGGGCACTCTCCTCTAACCTCAGCGACGTCAACAGAGTCAACACACTCTATTAATGTGATCATGTTGGCTTCATGGAATTCTTCAAGAGCTCAGCTTTTGTGATAATAAAAAAATTGATGTGAAATTGATGGTGATGATACTGTGCTTTCCAAAATGTAATGTCAAGTGTTTAAAAACTGAAGATGTTGTAAATAAAAGTAAGGGCCACTCATATGTATATTGTCTGTGGGTGTGTATCGGATAGAAAATAATCTGGACGCCATCAAAGCTGCTTGATTGATTTCGCAAGCCAGTCAAAAAGAGCCGAATTTATTAGCTTGGTTGAAATTCCCTTACTGGAAGGTCATTCTATTTACCTCTATTTAGCATACAGTTACCCTTTGTGGATGAAGGTAGTCAACTGAATATGCTCAAAGTCACAGGCCAGACACACAGAAAGGTTTGTGAAGTCATTTTTATTGGGGAACATTCCCATGCCAAATTTTAGGTAGGTGGAAAAAGCCTATGGCCTGGAGTTTTATCAGCCGTGTCAGCTTGTGTAACAGGCTGTTCTCCTCAGGCATTAGCAACATAATCAATCTCTCCCTGTCAAGCACTCAAAAGATTGCACTGTGGAATACAAAAAGGTCCTTTTGGTCTGCAAAACAACTTTGAGACAAATCCTACACATGGGACAGATACATTAGGATATTGTATTGAAACAAACATTATCACATCAATTTGGAATATTGATGTGATGAGGGGTGCTGGGTTGTTAGCAGTTTGTTTCAGCATGGTGATTTAAAAATACCCATTCAGAAAAACAAAATGGTTGTTCTGATTTGAAATCCATTTTGAAAGCCTGATTTGAAACCATACGCTTGAATGGAACACAAATAGCTTTCAGCATTGACTCCGTAACTAACTGTAAACATTTGAGAGAAAAGACAGCATTCTTTAAACTACTATGAACTGTTGTAGGCACTCTCCTCAAACCTCAACAATGTCAGGTGAGTCAATTACTAGATTAATATGATCACGTGATTCATGTGAGCTTCTTAGAATGTTTCCCGAGCTAAAGCACTCATTTCTGACAATAGAAAATGTATGTGAAGTTGATGATGATACTTTGCTCTCCAGGTGGCACGGACAGTCACTACAAAGCATAAAGAAGACCATCCTTGCTGGTCTGAATCTGCAGATGGAGCCCCAACTGCCTTCTGGTGGACTGACTGGCATCCGAGAGCAGTGGAAGGCTGTTTTCAGCACCATCTCCCATACCCCCCAGGAAAGAGCAGGTGGGTCAGAACAGAACCAGGCATGTAATTCAAACCATCCTTCATTCAATGCTTAGTTGTACACAGTGTGTTATTTAGGAGTGCTGAATGTTTGTTTATTGTCTCCTCAGTGCCTGGGGTCGACTCTCAGGGCCCCACGGCTGTCAACATCACAGAACAGAAGTGCTGTCAGAAAGCTTCCTGTCTCTGGCTGGGAAAACTGGGTCATTTATCCAGAGAGCTTCACTTTCATCCAGTGTGTCCTCTGCAACCTCCAACTGAACCTGAGCAACACACATTCCCCAGCACACTCTCTGAACCCTCCTAACACCCCCTTGACAGTAATGCTTGCACACCCCATACCATGGAATTGAAAATCACAGAAGTACTGTGTAGATATTCTATACACATCTACTTTATAGATGTGACACTATGTTTCTTAAATGGCTGTCTGTGATAGGGATATTATTCATATCGAACTATAAACAAACTATAAACTATTATTTATGAGTCCAAAAGAGTGTATTTTTTCAATTCTGTACATAATGGTCCTCGTTCCCACCAGTTTGATTTTATTTGGTTAAGACATGATAAAAGCACTGTTTCCACAGAGTTTTATATGTAGATATTTGTAATAAAGAAAAACAGAATATGAGAAAACAGAATGCTCTAGTCTATGTGATAAAACATTGTGCTTTATCTATCCAGCTGTGGAAATAGAATTTTTTAATGTTCAGGACAAGGGCCACATGCAAGGTCGCCTGTGAGAAACACCAATTGAACCGGTGATTTGGTTGAGATTAGTGCTACAGCTGTGGTAATGTTTGTTAATTCCTACCATTTCTGTCTCTTGTCCTATTGGTGCAGATGTCATGCTGCCAGACGATCTCACAGGAACTGTTGCCTTTCCTGTACATGGATGAACAGCGATCCCTGGTCATATCCTCTGTTCAGATGACCAGTTTGTGTGGCTGCGGCCCAGGAAACCAGCCTTTCCCCAGTAAGGACTGAGCCCCTAGCACCCACCTGCTAGAAAGCTGTCTTTTTGGTCTAAGAATTAAACACTTCAAGTAAGATTGTCGCTGTCTTATTATCAAGCCAGGCATGTGGCCTCATCCTTCCAAAATACCTTGTGACTCTGAAAACACATCAGGGAAAAGCTCTTTTTTGTAGTCCCAACAAATTTATGAAACAAAAACTTCTGTAAGACAATGTCTGCAAAGACTTTGCCTAAAAGAGTGTTCCTGGAATACTGTTACAGAATAATGGGAGCTATTCATAACGTTTGATGGTTAATAGATAATAAATGTTAGTCTTGGCCTAATGAAACATGATATGTATTCTGAACTATTTTTGATAGCAATATTTCCCACTGCATGACTGGCAACTGGCAGTGGATTAAAGACAAGCTTCTGAGTGTTCTCCCCAAAAATGTGAACCCTGGCTTAACATTCAGAGGCCAGAACTCTCTCAGTGGGTGGGTCCATCTCCTCTGAGCAGTGTTACCAACACTGGAGCTTTTAATACATTCAGAAAGAAAAGGTTGATTATAGTATACTTTAAATACAACTCTTTTTCCCAGTATTTTATTATCTGGATTATATTCAACAGCCAGATAATGTCTTCTCTCCAAATTGTGTTCCACAAGTTTTTCTTATCTACTATGCTTTGCCAACTCTGCTGTAGTTTTCCATGAACATCCACTGCCCCGATTGGCTTAACTTCATATTTCATGTTCCAGGATAGGCAAATGAGAAACAATAGTGCTCCGGTTTTTCATCAAACCAAGCACCTTTTCTGTGAAGAGAGGTTGTTAATAAATTCACATGAACCAACATATGATGGTGACAATTTCCCTGTTTGTCACATAATATATAAGAGGATAACTCTGTTGAGTATATTGTGTCTAATAGTTTTTCAGAGTACTGCAGTGGGAACACTTCCATCTTTTTATCTGGAATGTTTTTCCATGTATTTCATGTACATTTTACCTTGCAATTCCTTTACTGTATGTCACATTTTGTATTGTCATCGTAATGTTCATCACATATATATACAATATGTAGGCCTTTTGTATTCCAGTACTTTAATAACAATGTTTTAAATGTAGGTTATCATTGACCATGCCGTTTCTTTGGTGGCCAATGTCAATAACGCATCTATCAACTGCATTATTACGTGTTTCAATTCTTGGAACAAAGCCATCCAAAGATAATTTAGTTGCTTCAGACTGCTTTTCATCTGAGGTATGTAAATAGTAACTTTAATATTTTGATTAGCCAAGAATGATCTCTAACTGCACCTTAGACTATGTAAAATAGATGAAGTATACAGTTTATGGCTCTAACAGCTATTTAGTTGATCTATTCAGTTCATATTTATGACATGTGTTTAGGATCTAGAGTGCAGCGGAGGCCAGAAAGAGGGTGGGGGGAAACGGTTGGAGAAATGTTGGCACTCTGTTACGGAAATGCACCCCAGAGATAAGCATCAATGTTGCGCACTTCTAAAAAATGACTTCAGCATTTCAATAGCAGTGCATGCATTTTCTTTCTTAAAATTGACTCTTTTTTTCCCCTGGTTCTTTGGATGTGTGTATGTGTGTAACTTGGAATGTGGAGTTATGTAGCCATTTCAGATAATCCCAGAGGATTGAACCAAATAACATCAACTGCTGGGAACAGCACTGACAAGAAAGACAGCATCTACACTTTCTGCATCAACTTTTGAGTTTTCACAGGTCAAAATGGCGAGCTCCTTCTCTTTTTGTCTTTCCAGTGATTTTCTGTTTCCTCTGCTCTTGATAATGGGAACTCTCGGGGTTGGTACTGAGTGTGGGGCAATGACTTCTGTCAAACCTCTGGAAGAGATGGACAAATATCTGGCCAATCCATCCGAATGTGTGCTGGACTGCACTACGGGGACCTACATGAGAAAGCTGCAGGTCCGAGACACTCAGACAATTCGCTTCAAAGACTCATCAGCAGGTGAGAAATATTTTTTTATGATGATAATTGTATCTCTGTCATACACTGTACAGTATTTGTGAATACATAGAGTAGGTTAGTCCTTAATGAAACTTTGGTAGTAAGGGTGTGCTCTTTAGATTGTAGAAGTCATCCTTATGAAATGTTTTCTGATGTTTTACAAAGTCAATTAAGATCAGAGACATACAGTATACAGTAGACTTAACCTGTACCGGGATGCGTAAAAGCAAGATCCTTTTCCTCAGGTGACCAAGGAGAATACTGCTGGTCAACACAGATTAAGTGTGAGGCTGGAGAACATTTGGAGCGTGCTTACATCCTGCTGCCTGTTGATAAATCTCAGCTGGAGGAGTCCATGGGACTGAAGATGACTCTACCCCCCATTACAGATGCACTGTGGCCTCACCGCCAACAATCACTACTCCCCAACAACTGTGGCCTTCAATTTGACATCACGTCCCATTTTACCACAGGACCGAGGGAGCCAAAGCTTTGTGTCAAGGTCAATTTCCAGAAGAGCATTGTGGGAAATGGAGTCCTCAGATGTCCCCCTTTCATGGTGACAATGTGGCAGAAAAAGCAGAATCACTCACCGACAAATCAAGAAAGAGGGTGAATGGACATGAGATCATTTGACTACCATCCAAAATACTGGTTGGTAACACGCTTGGTGTGCCATTGCCTATCAAGTTACTTAAAAATATGTTCACAGAGTTGTTAACTGATCATTCCTATCTATCTAGTCAGCAGTATATTGTATTTTACATGTATTTTACCCTCTTGCACAAAGACTGTGGGCTAAGACCGTGAGGTTCTAAAGCATAACTAAAGTGGACTGTCAAATGGACAGCATAGCTTGGACTGAATGTCATTGGTGCCAGAGTTCATGGTTTGTGAAGCGAAAGGAAATTGTTGTATTTCATTTCTTGCAAAATGACGATTTCATCTTTAAATAAGCTGTATGGGTGTAAGCTATTGCTCTCCTGTAATAATAATTCTTTCAAGACATTCCAAAAACTTCTGAGATGGCACATTTCTGCACAGAACGCTTGCTTTTGATGAAATACATACTGGAGTTTGTGAATCTAAAATGCTGCTTATTTAGAGTTGTATATACCATACAGTTTGTTAGTCTGACTGAATGCCAATAATATTAAAACAATTTAACTCCCACTCCCATTCATGTTATGAACTAGAGGAGATCTGAGAGAACCATACAAATATGTTACAAAATGAATTATTGTAATCGTACCTACTCTAACATGATTATTGTAAATCAGAGAGCGAGAACAATAACAAGACAAAGAGGACAGAACGCATGGCAAAAGCCCGTGAGGAGAAGAGAGCAAAGAGATGAAGAATAGGGAGAACTATGGTCACATTCCCTCTTATTCAAAAACGTTTCTGTGAGAAACTGTGAATCAGATCACATCTTCACCTTAACTTCTCAGTGTGCATGGCTACCTGTAGCACAGGAAATCACACAATGAAGTGTGACACACATGCTGAATTTCATCCAGTAACTCATGTATTTTGCATTTGAGACTGTGTGTGTGTGCCACCAATTTTATCACGGGCACTGCACTATTTATAGTTTTAAGTAATCTGAATTTGTGTGTTTCGCTGGCATCTTAATCACCAACTGCATCACATGCATTGTGCACTAGTTTTATATTAATATAACATTAACAACTAGAGAGGGTACAATTTCTGGGGAAATTGTAGGGTGTGCTTGCTTGCGTCGGTTGCACAGGGGTCCGTTTTTTAATGACATTTTTACAACTGATATTTCTGTATATTTCATATAAAAATGCATAGGGCCTACTTATTATTTATAAAGATTACATAGGTTGAAAAGCATTTTTTTTTTGCTGCTCATTTACAACTGAAAATACGAGTGAAGTGTAGAATGAAATAGATGTCTTCTCATTTCCCCTGCAAGAGGCAGCCTCATCGTTGAATCAAAACGAATACATTTGGCAGACCGGTGTAAAAATTGACCTAATCTCTATGACTTAAACGTCCTTTTAAGTTTTTCCCTTCTCGTGATATTTTCATGCATTTAGCCTACTCATTGCATTCATTCATTAATAAAGAACCCCCTTTGAAGATTATTCTATGACGTTACCGGCAGTAGAAGATGGAATCGCGATTCAAACAGTACCATCTGCTAACTGAAAATATGCCCCCCAAAACGTAAATAAGCTTGACATTTATTTAGTGGAAAATCGCTCATTCATAAAAAGCTCGCTGGTAGCGATCATTGTCAGTAACAACGCAAAATGCGATATAGCCCTGTGTGGAGAAGCTGCCCCGGTAAATTGTACTACTACGGTACAGTACTAGACTACTGCTGTGTTCGTCTCGGTAGCGTTTGCGTTGGTTGAATTGGATTTAACGTTCCGTTGTACGGTTTAGGCTGAAATTAATTATTATTAATTATTATTATTAATTATTAATACTTACATTTAGTCATTTATCAGATGAAGTGTAACAGATAATACTTCAGTGAAATAGTAGACTACTGTTTCCAAAAGTAGATGTACTTCCTTAATAATATCAGCTTATATTGTACATTACACATCACAAAGTAAAATGAGTAAATAGTTATCACCCTGGCCTCTTTGCTTGTGGCGTTCCTGCAGCTGCCTTGCAGTAAAGCTATAGTTAGCCTAGCTATCCCCCAAGTTAACAGATGCGAAACGAATGTTCTGCCAAAGGTAGTCACGCGTGTTTTCGTGACGTTAGTGACGTAGTGACGTTAGTAACGTCAGTGACTGTGGCTAGCAAATTAGCCACCGTTAGCTTCACTTTTCGCCACAAAAACTTAACTTGATCCTAAACCAACGGAACGTAAATCCCAATAGAAGCAACTCAATCGCTACCAAGACGAAACTTTTGACACCTAGGTTGTCTATGTAGGCCAAATATTGACTGAGTTTTAGGGGGGCAAAAAGAAATAATAATAATACAAAAAAAAAATATATATATATATATATATATATGTGAGAGAACAAAGGTTGTGCCCTTGCCGAAGGCAAAGCACACCCAATAAATATATATGTGAGAGAACAAAGGTTGTGCTCTCGCCGAAGGCTTGAGCACACCCAATAATGTATACTTGACCAATTATCACCCTACGTCACACGACTATCAAGCATGCTCAACTGCGCATGTCGGATGCAAAAGACGAACTTCTCCCGTCATACACTTGGAGTTTCGATCAGGTCGTCATATATATCTGGCCACTGAATTTCAGGGCTTGACATTAACTTTTTGAGGCACTTTGGACAAGTACATTTACGTTTCATTTGTCCATGCACAAAAGTCACTTGTCCCCGATACCTTTAAATAGCCTGACCAAGTGATCGGGCAAAACTAGCGTGGCTAACGGAGGTCACTTTCTCAGGCAAATGACGAATGAAACAGGATCGGTTAAAGAAATCCGAGATGCTGTCTATCTTCAGCAGGCTCGTATCTACCAAAGGCAGTCCTCCCTGACGTTTTTAGTGTAGGATGGAGTGAACAGGCAAAACTAGGCTGGTTCGGGCAAAACTAGCCTGGCTAACGGAGGTCGCTTTCTCAGGAAAATGATGAATGAAACAGGGTTGGTTAAAGAAATCCGAGATTCTGGCTATCTTCAGCAGGCTTTTATCTACTTAAGGCAGTCCTCCCTGACGTTTAAAGTGTAGAATGGAGTGAAATACAACATTGTACACACTGCCAGTGAGAGACCCGAGTCTGACTGAGGCTAACGATGTCAAAACAGTAACGGGGACGCATTCTCACTCAGATTGTCAGTTTTACACAAATCACAAAAATAATCGGACCAGCTGGCTAAAATCAGAATTCCCATATATCTTGAAAGCTGCCCTGCTCGACTTTAGGTGTAGAATTGACTGTAAAACTGTAAAATTATGAACTTTGTGACATGACGTGAAGACATGGCTGCCGCCTAACTATGCGGTCTACCGGGCAACATTCTCGCTCAAATTTCCAGACTTTCGTAACCCAAATAAAAATTCTGATGTGACAGATCAATGGGGAATCGCTTTCTCTCTTAAAGGCTGTCCTCCTTAGACATCTATATACCATCCATTAGACATCTATATACCACAAAGGTGACCATTGAGAGTTTGAGCTGACAATTCACATGCAATTTTTTTAATAAAAAAAAAACTTCCTAAGGAATATTTTGGATCCAGTCAACACCAACTTCAATAAAAGGAGGTGTGTGTGGTGGGTGAAGACGGGTTTGATTACTGTGACGTAAATTAGTGTCCTGCACCGGGTCGGGTATACCCGTGGTTTCCCGCAGGTAACCCGCTAAAATATAAGTTTAGGGGTTGAGCCTATTTATTTTACCTGCAGGGGTTCACAATTGCGGTTCAGAACTCATATATTGCGGGTCGGAAACGTTATTAAAATAAAATGTTTCAAGATGTGTTTACTGTTTAATTTGCATGATACTAAAACAAGGGCCCATTTGAACATTGGTGGGGACACAGTTTTACCATTCTATTTGCTATCGATGCTCCTGCCTGTCGCTAAAAGCATGAGCAGAAAGCGTTTGTCCAAACAAACACACACACACACACACACACACACACACACACACACACACACACACACACTCACATACAAAAGATACTGCATTACATACAATAGTGCCACACAGTTAATCAATCATTAAAGGGACACCAGAGGAATATGAGCCAACGTTTGGAGTAAACCAATTAAATAAATCTATTCCTTTTTTGTAACGGGAAATGATTCGTCTCTCAGAACAATTAAATGCGTGTGGTTCGGTTTTCTGGTGAAATCTGTCCGTATGTCGTGTGTCGGTTTGGTCTCGGAATTGATGTTGCCTGCGTGGTTCGGTTACGGCTCCAAAAAACGAAACCGTACAGGACTCTAACATAGGTAGCCTACCTTAGATTGCACACTGTAGCATACTGTTGCAGGAGAAACAAAATAGCAGGAACATTAGCACATAAGCTAATACTAGCTTATGGTTTATGGTTGTGTCCCAGTATTACTTCACATTTCATATTTGATGCTCAGATCAGAGTTCAGCTCAGGTCATACTGGCTGATGTTACGTGTCAGGTGATCTAGTTCAGGCTTCAGCAAAGAGAGGGCACCTGAGGACGTGAAGCTGCCCTTCCACCACGCATGTCTGGAACAGTTTTGAAGCTGCTTTGCTTTTTTCAATCATTGTAGCTACTGCAACAGTCTTCATTATTGTTACACTTTAGTTTTCGGTCTGGAATTCATGTCCTTGAATGGCAGGTGCAAAGCATAAATATTATTCAGAGGTTATCAGTCAAGATTGATGCATTTCATGTAGGTCCAGAGTAAGGGGAGGTAATGATGGGAGTTGCACAACTTCCCCTCATCAAGAACTGCATTGCTATCAGCCCCTAGTGTTCAGACCTTGGCACTGGCAACATTATAATTTTGTTACACTGACTCTCCATGTTGTGGCGTACCCAGAATATTTTACATATGGGTGGCCAGATGTGTGTAGTTATTTTAGGTGGGCATACACACACAAACACATATAGTATTGCTATTCTTGTCCCTCACCTTAACCCTAACCCAAAAATCTAACTCTAGCTCAGTCTAAACCTTGATGTAATCCTAACCCTAAAACTATTTCTAACCTTAACCTCTGAACCCCAACCCTTGATGTAATTCTAACACTGATTCTAACCCTAGAAATGGCTCTTGATCTTGTGGGTGGAAACCAACTAAATGTCCCCACAAGGAAAACATTTCTGTCAGTATCTAAAATCTGTGAACAAGTGTTCAGATAGCTGAGTTTTTCGATTCAACCACATATTTCCCCGAATTGTCCAGAACAAATAAACAAAGGGTGTCAAAGATGTAAATTACACGGTTATATTTGGAAAACTGTAAGATACCTGGCTAGCTAGGTAACAAAAAAAATTACAGCAAAACACTAAGGCATAGGGCTGTCTAGCAAAACACTTAGCTAGTCTATAGGTGCCGAGATGCTGGTTAGCAATGTCATTTATTTGAAAGCATATCTTGGCCTTGTCCCGGGCTCTGAATATATCAGTACAGGTGCAATGCCTTTAACATGTCACATTCTGTTGAAACTAGGATGTTGTAAAAAATAACAAAAAATCACTTCCTTTTACTCAATGGAAATGCAGTCAATGTTTTTGTCTTGGTAATCGGGATCTCTCTTTCTCTCTCCATATCACACTTGCAGGATAACAATGTTAAATATTCCAAGGCCAAGTTGGTGAATGCAGAGATAAAATGAAGCTTCCCAGGCTACCACAAACAATAGATGCTCTCTTTCTGTGTAGAGTAGCCCCACTCAAAATCCTGACTGATTTCAAAAACATCCCTGTCAGTCTCGTCAAGACTCCTCTTCCTCTGCCACCAAGCCTGCGGGACCAATATCTGTTTTTCCTTTAGAATCCCATCTAGTTCGGACAGTTGCATTTGGGATATTTCTTTCTACCTGGCTTATTAGGTATCAAACATGTCACTGGCTTTGTTTGTGATGTTGGTTCCCCTTGGTTTCTCACTTGGGAGAACATTTGTTCTGCAGCCCTCTGAGAAGGACTTTCCTTGCATCTCCGAAACTCATGCTGTTACGACTAACAAGTAAGTTTTACAATCTCTCAGTTTTTTTAATTGTTTGCAATATTTTTGCAATTTAGATCAAATTTGGCTAGTCGCTACACATTTACAATCAACAGGAAGCAACTAATATCCATTTGAATGGAAATCCAAAGTTAGGCTCTCCAACTCTCTGACCCTGTTTTTTGTTGCTGTGTTTTTTAAGTAGGGTGCTTGGAAAATGTAATGTCAAGTGTTTAAAAACTGAAGATGTTGTAAATAAAAGTAAGGGCCACTCATATGTATATTGTCTGTGGGTGTGTATCGGATAGAAAATAATCTGGACGCCATCAAAGCTGCTTGATTGATTTCGCAAGCCAGTCAAAAAGAGCCGAATTTATTAGCTTGGTTGAAATTCCCTTACTGGAAGGTCATTCTATTTACCTCTATTTAGCATACAGTTACCCTTTGTAGATGAAGGTAGTCAACTGAATATGCTCAAAGTCACAGGCCAGACACACAGAAAGGTTTGTGAAGTCATTTTTATTGGGGAACATTCCCATGCCAAATTTTAGGTAGGTGGAAAAAGCCTATGGCCTGGAGTTTTATCAGCCGTGTCAGCTTGTGTAACAGGCTGTTCTCCTCAGGCAATAGCAACATAATCAATCTCTCCCTGTCAAGCACTCAAAAGATTGCACTGTGGAATACAAAAAGGTCCTTTTGGTCTGCAAAACAACTTTGAGACAAATCCTACACATGGGACAGATACATTAGGATATTGTATTGAAACAAACATTATCACATCAATTTGGAATATTGATGTGATGAGGGGTGCTGGGTTGTTAACAGTTTGTTTCAGCATGGTGATTTAAAAATACCCATTCAGAAAAACAAAATGGTTGTTCTGATTTGAAATCAATTTTGAAAGCCTGATTTGAAACCATACGCTTGAATGGAACACAAATAGCTTTCAGCATTGACTCCGTAACTAACTGTAAACATTTGAGAGAAAAGACAGCATTCTTTAAACTACTATGAACTGTTGTAGGCACTCTCCTCAAACCTCAACAATGTCAGGTGAGTCAATTACTAGATTAATATGATCACGTGATTCATGTGAGCTTCTTAGAATGTTTCCCGAGCTAAAGCACTCATTTCTGACAATAGAAAATGTATGTGAAGTTGATGATGATACTTTGCTCTCCAGGTGGCACGGACAGTCACTACAAAGCATAAAGAAGACCATCCTTGGTGGTCTAAACCTGCAGATGGAGCCCCAACTGCCTTCTGGTGGACTGACTGGCATCCGAGAGCAGTGGAAGGCTGTTTTCAGCACCATCTCCCATACCCCCCAGGAAAGAGCAGGTGGGTCAGAACAGAACCACGGATGTAATTCAAACCATCCTGCATTCAATGCTTAGTTGTACACAATGTGTTATTTAGGAGTGCTGAATGTTTGTTTATTCTCCCCTCAGTGCCTGGGGTTGACTCTCAGGGCCCCACGGCTGTCAACATCACAGAACAGAAGTGCTGTCAGAAAGCTTCCCAGATTTTCCTGAAAGGTGAGCAGTAGGGACCATCAAACAGAAACAACAATAGTGTGTGTGTGTGTTGGTAAAGTGTGCATTGTTACTCAACTCTGTCTATGTCAAAACAATCTAATAGATCTTGGCTGGGAAAACTGGGTCATTTATCCAGAGAGCTTCACTTTCATCCAGTGTGTCCCCTGCAACCTCCAACTGAACCTGAGCAACACCCATTCCCCAGCACACTCTCTGAACACTCGTAACACCCCCTTGCCGGTAATGCTTGCACACCCCATACAACACAGAGTATAAAATAACAGAAATACCATATCTACAAAGTACATCATGTATGTGAAACTGTACATTTCTTAAATGGTTATCTGTGATCTTATCGATAGCTTTACGACGTGTATACAATCATTGAAAAATGTATATTTTTTCCAGTCTGTGTATAATGAGCCTCGTTCTCACCAGATTGTATTTGTGTGAGACATGATAAAATCACAGTTTCCACAGGCTTTTACAACTACACATTTGTAATAAACGATGAGAAAAGAGAGTGCTCTAGACTCTGTGATAAAACATTTTTCTGCCCAAATAGATAACAGTGCTTTGTCTATCCAGCTGTGGAAATAGAATGTTTTAATCTTTCAAGACACGGGTCATGTGCAAGGTCGCCTGTGAGAAACACCAGTTAAACGTGTGAGACAGTATAGACTACTGCTACCTACAGTACAGCTGTTAATTTAACTTTGTTAAATTCCTAATATTTCTCTCAACCTCTCTTGATCTGTTGTCTTATTGGTGCAGATGTCATGCTGCCAGCCGACCTCACAGAAACTGTTGCCTTTCCTGTACATGGATGAACAGCGATCCCTGGTCATATCCTCTGTTCAGATGACCAGTTTGTGTGGCTGCGGCCCAGGAAACCAGCCTTTCCCCAGTAAGGACTGAGCCCCAAGCACCCACCTGCTAGAAAGATTTTTGGTCAAAAATGTATGCCCTTAAAGTAAGACTGCTGCTGGTATCATTAAGCCTGATTGGCATGGGGTCTCATCCTTCCAAAATACCTTGTGACTGAAAACACATAAATTATTTATTACAATCCCAACAAATATAATTTAGAGATAAACTTTTAAACATTGTAAATCTGTAGAGACATTTCCTAAAACAGTGTAAGAGCCAAATTCAAGTTTCTTTCTACTTCCTGGAATGTGATTGCAGAAACAGTGGGAGCTATTAATAAAGTTTGACAGTTAATAGATAAATGTTAGTCTTGGCTTAATCTGATATGCATTCTGAACTATTTTAAATAGCAATGTTTCCTTCTGCATGACTGGCAACTGGCAGTGGATTAAAGACAAGCTTCTGAGTGTTCTCCCCAAAAATGTGAACCCTGGCTTAACATTCAGAGGCCAGAACTCTCTCAACTCTCTCTGAGCGGTGTTACCAACACTGAAGCTTTTAATACATTTAGAAGGAAATGGTTGATTGTAGTGCACCTTAAGTACATCTCCTTTTTCCAGTATTTTTAAACATGGGATATTCAATATAACAACCACCATCTATTTTCTCCAAATAAGATTCCTCACATTTTTATTTTTTATCTATGCTTTGCCAACTCTGCTGTAGTTTTCCTTCAACATCCACTGCCAATGCCCTGGTTGGCTAAGCTCCATATTTCATGTTTTGGCTAGTGTTAAAGGCAAAGGTGAAACAATAATTATTTTCCCTCAAACAAAGCCCCATTTTTGTAAAGATATTTTGAATCAGAAATCAGGGGGGGGGGGGGGGGGCAGGCCCCATATGCTACTGGGATCAACGTGTAATAATTAAAATGTCCCTATTTTATATTTGCAACATATTGACAACAGGATGATTCAGTTGTTTGCTCTCTGCTCTTGACGTGTTTACTTTGAGCAGGGCGTGTCTTAACCCGATATCAAACATCCAGAGTGCTGCAGAGGGAACCTTTCTTTTTATCTGAAATTTTTTTCCATTTATTTTTTGTAAATCTTTACCTCACCGTTCACTTTTGTCACATTTTGTATTCTCAGTGTAATATTGATCACATATACTGCATATACAGTATGTAAACCTATTGTATCTCACTCTTTGACTAACAATGTTTTGTTAAGTGTATGTCATCATTGACCATGCTATTCCTTTGGTGGCCAATGTCAACAATGTATTGTAGCGACCCTGGAAATTGTTTAAGTGCATTTCTTTAAGTGCTGTTCTCGTGTATTCATGTCTTCGTTATTAAGAGAGCAGGGTTTTAATGTTGGGCGGGGCTGTTTATCCGGGTGGGACGTCCCGTGTTGAGGTGGCAGTTCCGGGGGGCTTGTTGGACAGGTGGGGTGCGTGTAGGGACCCATGTTGTAGCCTCTATAAGGGGGCTTGGTGGGCAAGGCCTCTCTGTATGGCTCCACTCCTGTGTGTGTGCGAGAACGTGTATCTGCAAGAAACCTTCTTTATCTACCATTCCATTATCCTGAGTTAGCATCCTGGCTAGGGGTGCTACAGTATCTATCAACTGCATGATTATCTGTTTAATTTCTTTGAATAAAACCCTTAAAAAAATGTATTGCTTCTGACTGTTTTTAATGGAAACAGTATGTAAATTGAAAACGTAATATCTGATGAGTAAAGAATGATCTAACTGCACCTTATACTTTTTAAAATAGATGAAGTATACAGTTTATGACTCTAACAGCTGTTTAGTTGATCTATTCAGTTCATATTTATGACATGTGTTTAGGATCTAGAGTGTAGCGGAGGCCAGAAAGAGGGTGGGGGGAAACGGTTGGAGAAATGTTGGCACTCTGTTACGGAAATACACCCCAGAGATAAGCATCAATGTTGCGCACTTCTAAAAAGCAGCTCCAGCATTTCAGTAGCAGTGCATGCATTTTTCTTCTTAAAATTGACTATTTTTTCCCTGGTTCTTTGGATTTGTGTATGTGTGTAACTTGTAATGTGGAGTTATGTAGCCATTTAAGATAATTCCTGAGGATTGAACCAAGTTACATCAACTGCTGGGAACAGCACCGACAAGAAAGACAGCATCTACACTTTCTGCATCAACTTTTGAGTTTTCACAGGTCAAAATGGCGAGCTCCTTCTCTTTTTGGCTTTCCTGTGGTTATCTGTTTCCTCTGTTCTTGATCATGGGAACTCTCGGTGTTGGTACTGAGTGTGGGGTGACGACTTCTGTCAAAACTTTGGAAGAGATGGACAGAGATCTGCCCAATCCATCCAAATGTGTGCTGGACTGCACTACGGGGACCTACATGAGAAAGCTGCAGGTCCGAGACACTCGGACGATGCGCTTTAAAGACTCATCAGCAGGTGAGAAAAAATACATGTCAATGATACCATTATCTCTCCATCTCTTGACAAACATTTTGAACTCCTTTGTCATTATTCTATTAAATTTTAGATCTTATTTTATATTTTAGATCTTACATTGTATAGTATTGTTTTAGAATTATTTAGACTGTTTCTACTTTTTATATTTAAGCGTGGCGAATATTTATAAATGGTGAATAAAGCTAATTCTGAGCCTGATTTTGATTACAGTACAGTATTAGTAAATAGGTAGAGTAGAGCAGGCCACTGCTTCATTAAACTATAGTATTAAGGGTATGCTCTTTAAATTGTGAAATGTATAATTTATCACAATAATCATTGTGAAATATTTTACAAAGTGAATAAAAATCAGAGTTCACCTGTACAAGGATGTGTAAAAATATGGTCCTTTTCCTCAGGTGACCAAGGAGAATACTGCTGGTCAACACAGATTAAGTGTGAGGCTGGAGAACATTTGGAGCGTGCTTACATCCTGCTGCCTGTTGATAAATCTCAGCTGGAGGAGTCCATGGGACTGAAGATGACTCTACCCCCCATTACAGATGCACTGTGGCCTCACCGCCAACAAACACTACTCCCCAACAACTGTGGCCTTCAATTCAACATCACGTCCCATTTTACCACAGGACCGAGGGAGCCAAAGCTTTGTGTCAAGGTCAATTTCCAGGAGAGCATTGTGGGAAATGGAGTCCTCAGATGTCCCCCTTTCATGGTGACAATGTGGCAGAAAAAGCAGAATCACTCACCGACAAATCAAGAAAGAGAGTGAATGGACATGAGATCATTTGACTACCATCCAAAATACTGGTTGGTAACACGCTTGGTGTGCCATTGCCTCTCAAGTTACTTCAATAGAAGTCCACAGAGTTATTAAGTCAGCATTTATGAAAAGTCGCATCTGAACCTTACAGCATTGCTAGAAACATGCCTATAATAGAAATCTAGTCAGCAGCATTTTGCTTTTCAAGTGTTAAAAAAATGTCTTGGCACTCTTGCACAAAGCAGGGGCGTCGTTAGACCCTTTTTACTGGGGCACGTGCCCCAGTATAAATCTGCTGTGCCCCAGTAAAATCTCAAGTTTGAACGATTGACTTTATTAGTCAATGCATTAATAATATATTGATAATCCTGGAAAAAATGTACACAGTATCCCAATCAACGCTTGTAAAATCAAAGCAGTTTAACCGAAAACACAAACCGATGCATGCAGTCCAGTCCAGGTGTCGGACTCGGCACACAAGTCAGAATTGAGGTCGGCTAAGAAAACATTACTAAACTAAAGAAAGTTTCTAAATGATAGCCCTACAGATCATCTTATTTTGACTAAAATATAAAAAGAATTAAAAAAACAAAAAAAAACAGTATTTGCGCTCAAATGGAGCGAAAAAGAGTTGCGCACTTGCATTAACTATTGATGTCCCTGAAAGCTGTTATCAAACTTGCGTCTCTGAACTGTGTAAAATTGGTTAAGCAAGACTAGTTTCTATAGCCTAGTAGTGCATTGTGCGCAGCAAGCTTGAAAGAAGAAAAGGGATATGAATAGGGGCCTGTGCCCCAGTAGAGTTTTCAAATCAAATCAAATCAAATTTATTTGTATAGCCCTTTTTACACGCAAGCATGTCACAGAGGGCTTCACATATGCCCATAGAACTGCCCCTCAACCAACCTAAACCCTCAAGGAAGACAAGGAAAAACTCCCCAAAAAAACTCTCAACGGGAGAAAAAATGGAAGAAACCTTGGGAGGAGCAATTCAGAGAGGGATCCCCTCCTCCAGAGACGGTTGGTGAGAGAGAGGAGCAGAACACAGGCTAAACATAATCATACAGTGTTGATGGGTTTTTAAAACACCAAAATCCATTATTCAACTTTATAGATGTAGGACAGGACCGGGAGACTCGCGACCAGGTCCAGTGTTGGCTGACCGACGACCAGGCAGGTGCTGACAACTCAAACCCCCCACACCACAAGGGATGTGTGTGGGGGGGACAGAGAGAGGAGAGCAGGGATTAGAGAATGCCAGGAGCAGCTAACAGTTACAGTCATAATAGAATGAGATCCCCACCGGTCAAGTGTGGACTGGTGCAGCAATTTAACAGAGCAAAAAAGGGGAATTTGATGCAACCCCACACACCAAGACAGCGACAGCCCCCCTCATTTGGAACATGAAATCT
This sequence comes from Osmerus eperlanus, assembly GCF_963692335.1. NCBI lineage: Eukaryota > Metazoa > Chordata > Actinopteri > Osmeriformes > Osmeridae > Osmerus > Osmerus eperlanus. Next base: position 6,236,758 of record NC_085035.1, read on the forward strand.
GTTCCAGGGAAGAGAACTCTAAAATAAGTTATACTTAAAGAATAAGGATGGAAACAACCCGTCCCCCGTTGCCTTCAACTAGTAACATACTTACCTTTAACAGTCGTAGAATTGACTAAACAAGAAAAGTTTTTAACCTAATTTTAAATGTCGAAACAGTATTAGACTCCTTAATTGAGACGGGTAATTTGTTCCAGAGAAGAGGTGCTCTATATGAGAACCTACCTCCAGCTGTTTTTTTCTTAATTTGGGGAACCACCATATAGCCGGCATCTTGAGATCTAAGTGTCCTTGCGGGGCAATAGGGTGCAAGGAGACCGGAGAGGTACAGTGGTGCCAATCCATGCAGAGATTTGTAGGTTAGTAGTAGAACTTTGAAATCAGCTCTGGCTTGGATAGGGAGCCAGTGTAGAGAGACAAGAGTAGATGTTATGTGATCAAACTTTCTTGTTCTGGTCAATAGTCTAGCAGCAGCATTTTGCACCCGCTGTAAATTTTTCAGGTGGGTAATTGGGAGGCCAGAGAACAACACATTGCAATAGTCCAATCGGGACGTAACAAATGCATGTATTAGTTTTTCGGCATCATCCTTTGAGAGAAATTTTCGTATTTTGGCAATATTACGTAGATGGAAAAATGCAGTTCTGGTAATTTGCTTAATATGGTACTCAAACGAAAGGTCTGGGTCCATTGTGACTCCTAAATTTTTTACTAGCTGGCTTTGAGAGACTTTGACGCCGTCTAAGTCTAAGGTCAGATTGGAAAAATTATTTCTATATTTTTTAGGACCGAAAATTTGAACCTCGGTTTTATCCGAATTTAGAAGAAGGAAATTTGCAGTCATCCAAGCTCTCAACCTAGAAACACATTTTTCCATAGCATGTGGAAATTCTCCAGACTTTATAGACATATATAGCTGAGTATCATCTGCATAGTTTTATGTCTAACAACTCCCCTGGCATAAAGGCTGGGAACGAAGACCGTGAGGTTCTGTGACCTGAAGTATAACTAAAGTGGACTGTCAAACGGACAGCGTAGCTTGGACTGAATGTGGGGATGACTTCCACCAGTCATTGGTGCCAGAGGTCATGCTTTGTTGTATTTCATTTCTTGCTAAATTACAATTTAATCTTTAAGCTGTGTGTATGTAAACTATTGCTGTCTTCCCATTCTTTTTTTGTGAAGACATTTGAAAACTGGAATGGCACATTTGTGCATAGAATGGTTGCTTTTTTTTTAAGAACACAATAGTGTGTGAACCAAAATGCTGCTTATTTAGAGTTAATACCATACAGTTTGTTCGACTTCAGTCTGACCAAATGCCAATAACATTAAAACAATTTTTCATGGTTTAAGAATTGCGTCTCTTTTACATGTCTGTCCCATGGTTTGGGTTGAACCCATGTCTGCAAATATCACAATACAGATTTGTACAGATGATTACAATGAAGCAATAGCACACTCTGCTGGTTGTCTTAGATGTATTAGTCTATTTCATGGAATGTGTGTATTTACACGGTCTAAGCTCAAGGTGGTGTTGTTAGCACATAAGCAATAACTCAAACTAGAAAACAATTCCATTTATTTCCCTGAAAACCTTTGATTGTCGGAATGAAATAGTTTAAATGTTGGTATTTTTTACTAGTGGAGACATAACCGCTTGGTATGACTGAGGGTGATAAACACAAACGATGAGGAAGAGTTCCGGAGCTTAAGCACTTCCAGGTGCCCCGTTGCTGGCAGAGAACAGGAACAGTGTGTACCTGGAGAGGGTGTAAACCAGGAGGAACATGCCGTGAAGCCAACTGGAAAGAATTGATGAGATAGCAAAGGTTTGGCCTTCCGAAACAGCCTCACAACACAAGAGGGAAGATAGACAGTGGATCTACACCCTGTTTATGACATTGATCAGAAGGGCTGGAATTAAGAACACAACTCTTGAGAGCTAACAGGGGAAATTTATATCTTATTTCCCCCGGAAGACGTTTCTCCTCACACTTCATGCCTTGCCTGTTTTGCCCATGGACTTGCTTGGTTGTGATTTAGGTTCAGCCACATGATGAAATCTCTTTTACCTGCATTTAACAAAGAGGAAGAGGTTCTGCCCCATTTCCAGCACTTAGGATAAATAGTCCCTGGCACTGGCCAGTTATCCATCAGAGCTGATCAGGCCAGATTATGCAGAAGGGAAGGCCCAGCCAGCCAGTCAGCACGCCAGCAAGCCAGCCAGCCTGCCAGCCAGCCAGCTAGTTTACCAGCTCACCAGTTCACCAGCCAGCCAGCCAGCAAGTCAGTTTCTAACTACTCCAGTGGAGGTGGGATTTCAGTCTCCTCTTGGCAGCCTGCCAACGGCTGCACCGTGGGGAGAGTGTCCAGTGTCTGACCTTTCTCCCTCAGCTGAGTAACAGGCTCCGAGGCGTATTAATGGCTGCACGTGTCCGTGCCCATGCTCCCAACACAGCTCTGGCAGACAAATCTGATTCTGCCTCTGACTAGCTTTGACTCCGTACCAGCCAGTAGCCAGGCTCAGAGGGAGAGGCATGTTTTTGATTGGTGCCATAAGCCCCTGTGTTTTGGTCTGTTGCATAAACATTTTCAGGCTTGATATTTCTGTCCAGGCAAAATGTTGCTGTGTGCACGCATGATACACAGACCTGTGGACATTATGTGTGGCTGGATAAGAAGTTTACTGGTTTCAGTGAATCCCTCGATTGTATAATGAGAATTCAGTGGATCAAATTGGCACCAACTGGTCCTCAAAAATGTGTAAGATTATCTTTCCTTATATACTTTAAAACCCTCCGGATTCACTGTCTGCCTTCAGAAATGTACTAACTTTGCCTTGCATTCCGGAGTTGTCACACTGATTAGTGATAAAGCTCCTACATGAGACACTAAGACAAAACTACCATTGTAGCACATGGCCAGCTTCCCCTTGAAAACAAACAGAGTGGCCCAGGTCTGAATAAGCTTCTGCTGAGATCCCCTCACACCCCCATCCCATCAGAGGTTCCCTGACCCCTTCCCCCACACCCATCCTCAATAGAGAGAGACTGCTGGAAATGTAGCATGAACCTATAGGGAGCCAATGATACAGCGAAACATGGCCTCCATAGAGCTTTGGAAAAGGGAGGGGCAATTAGTACTCTCTACAGGCAAGAAGTGCAAATGTGTACCCCCTTCCTACCGCTCTTACTCTCCCACACCCATTCGGTCTCACTACAGTGTTATCTAAACATAATATTTGCATAGCCAATCACAGTAAGTAAATATGGATCGATAACAGTACATGGTTAAATTACTGTTTTGGATCAAATATACTGTTTCGAAGCTCAGTGCACTAAATTATGTTTCGTATCAATGTCAATGCAGTTTCCATAGTTATATGTACAACTTGTAATGTACAAGATGACCAGAATGTTGGTCCACACACTGGACTATCTCTTGGACAGTCAGCCTTTAGACTACAGAATTATGTGCAGGGCTGGCACCGGGATTTCTGCGTCTCCACTGCAGGAGGCGAGGAGAGATGAGGCTTAAGGGCTTTCAACACGGTAGCCTGGCTGCATCACATGACCAAAACAGCAACTGTGTAAAAAAAGCTGTGCACGTGTTACCACAGAGACATCTAGTGCAAACGATATTGTACTGCTCCCATTTACATAGGGAAGTGTGGGGTGACTACAGTACATCTGTAGAGCAATTCAGGTCTGTGTTTGTGCATGTGTGCGTGCGTGCGTGCGCGCGTGTGTGTGTAGTGTGCATGTGAAAGAGAAGGTGAGTGAGACTTTGGACCATTATCACCACATTCTTATCAGTTTCATGTCTCACCACACCACAGCATTATATTTGTCTATATTAGTTTACATCTAGTCTAAAGCCACCCATACAAAATATATGACCAGATTGGGTGTTTTCGTTAAATAATATAGAAAAATCAATGTCCCTGTATTTGTGCGGATGAATGACAGAAGTCTGATATAACAGACTACTTAAAATGTTGTCGGGTTAAGACTTAACAGTAGCGTCTTAATGGGTGTGAGAATGAACATATCACAGTATTTTCTTGATACTTCTGGAGTGTTAGGGTGTGGAATGGTGATCTTTGGAATCATAGCCCATCACTGTCTCATTTGCTAAGGCCTGGTTGCACCTAATCTCACTGTTTTCCAGACCTTCTCCTCTTTAAGTACCCAAACCTTGACATTGTTGTAATTAGAAAACCAGTAGAGGACAGAAAACTTCAATCTTGATCTTTAGTGCAACATAGTAATGTATAGTGAACGTTAGGCTATAGAAAATTACTTACTTGCACAATAATTATTGTCTACATAAAAGAGACTGTGAATAGTGATGACCCTTAGGGTAATTAGGCCCTTAGCAAAGGAAAAAGATTCATAACACAACGAGTAAAAACTTTTTTATAATATCCCTTGCACCAGTTTGTGTAGAAAAACATGTCCAAAAAAGGATCGATGTGGCTGTACCATGTCTAGCTCTCGGGGGTTGAATCTAAACTTTCGTTTAAATGTATGACATGAAACCGATTGAAATGTATTTTGGGAAACTATATGCCTAATCAAAGAAAAACTGGATGTGCAATGTAGCTACGTGGAACATATATTCATTGTCTTTCTACGCGTTACTTTGGAGTGTGTGCGAGAATGAGCCTATCACACTCAGCTGGATCCCCCGGGTGAGTGCACGGAGTAGAACAATCCAGTAGGCTGCGAGACAAGACCCTGAACGCACTAATACTAGCAGTGAACTATGAAAGAACAATGTATTGACAGCTATTTCATTTTAAAAACTCGATGGCATTTCACCGGTAAACAATGTGATCAATAGGGGCAATTATCCTGTTTCGGATTGTCATAAACACATGGCAAGCAACTTGAAATTTGCTTTATGAGGCGCACTATGGCATCTCAGTCAAGGTAAGCAGACAGCGAAATAGCAGCTTAGCTTGAGCCAACGCAGGCTAACCAATCAATTGACAGCATGTAGCTAATGTTAAATAGCCTCGCGAAAAGTTACATTCTGACTTCCAACTTGATAAGTGACATGAAGCTATGTTTGGTAAATCATTTCAGATTGGTTCGTCACAGTTTGTCAGAGCTTTAAAGGGAAAAGTGTGTCAACGACTGCTAGTTAGCCATAGCTTTGCTTTCAGCAAGCAAGTCGAAGAAGGTGGAATCAGCTGGAACTAGCTTGAGCTCACTCCCACAGCCACAGCTGCTGCTGTGTAGTGGTGTGATTTCGTGAGCTGGCCGTGGTAACAACAGTGTTAGCAATACGGGGCTACAGCTGATCTTACAGATCTATATCAAACTTTGACGATGTCTTCGCAATTTACTGTACCATGTCTATATTTGTTCTTCGGGTATATTCTGATAGATTTGATGCGCACTTTTTGTTTACAAAAGGCTATTAACTAGATGGCCAGCTGGCCTGCTTTTCTTGTATATCTTAATGTTGATAATTGTTTAGGAAACCACTCCTTATCATGGTCATATGCTTTTAAAGTTGTCTTTTTTCAAATGATGTAGCAAGTACATTTGTTGTAACCGTATGTTTTTATCCTAAAGTCAAAAAGTCCATGCAGTCTGTACTTGAAAGTATACTTCAACACCATGCGTTCATTAAAATAAAAAGGTTATTGTGTTCGAGAATTAAAATTAATGGAATCCATTAGGGTTGTATTGCTCAAATATCCTAGCTGTAGAAAATCTGCAATCAAAGATACAGAAGCCTTCAGGCCCTGAGCATAAACTGCCACTGGTCCCTACTCTTGTGAAGCCTAGATTTGAAAGGCCTTCCAGCTAGCCAATTGCAGGGAGACAAGCTCTTATCAGTCTGTTTACAACCATTTTGTGTTCATATAACAGATGTGTGAATAGGAATGAAATTTGACTGTAAGAAATACTTCTTGACTGCAGCATTGACTTCCTGGATTCTCTTCTGTCCTCATTGGATGCCAAGTCTGCCAGTTATGCTCTTTATGGATTTGGTTAGCAACAGCCTCCTATAAAGGCTCCATGTTGACTTAAATCCTCTGCTTCTATGCATTAGGGAGAATGAAGAAAAGAGTGCAGAATGTGTTGAGAGAATGGGACTGCAGCCTTCTAGAGTCTGGCCCCTCCCCCACTCAAGCCTATCTTTTGGTTGAGGTCAGTGCATCGCAACTTGCTTGCTACAGGCCAGCCTTGCCTCTCCATAGAGAAGCCCAAAGCCTGGCCTCAACCGACCTTTGTGGTTTGCAGGAATTTGAATATAGATGTGAGGTATGGACTGACATGGTTTATTAAGGATTACCTAGTTGTTGCAATTTCCCAGATTTTATTTCGGCCTACGCTCTGGCCCACTTTTCTTGGGACAGTAATTGGCCATTTTCAAATATGTAGAACTTGCGTGCTTTTTGAAATGCTGAGGCTTTCTGCAGTTGACAAAAATACATCTTTGGCATAGATAACCCATAAGTTACCCCCCCCCCCCTCCCCCCAGTTATTTAATTATCTTCCTTCAGAAATATGTGTTTCTGTTGACACTTCTCCAGATTCCGTTATTGGTAGGAATTAAACTTTATATAGGCTTGTTGGCCTACCTTAAGACAGGTCTTAAACTTTTGATCTGGCCACTGGGCTCTTTTAGATTAACATTCACTCACCCATCCACCCATCCTTTCTCCCTCTGTAGATTTGACCATGTGACAGAGCAGGGTCTGGCAGTCAACCTGTTTAGTTGGCCTGTCTTATTTCAAGAACATGATTAAAGGAGTCTGATGAGAAGGAATCTCCTACACTGGTCACAGTGAAAGTTTGGCTACAGTTGTAAATAATTTGCACTGACAAAGATCATCACATGGCAAGTAGGACCTACACGTGGAATGTCTAACAGCATATTATTGGTCTGCTTCTGATAACACTGTTAAGATCTAAATTTAGGACCTTGATAGTTTGGTAGACATCTTGTTAGGATTGCCTGGAAAGCTTTGGTCAATTGTTGACATGAAATGTGCCCTTTGTTCAGCTCACGTAATTGTCTATTGGAATAGGGATTGTTTCTGGGCCTGTCTACCCTTTGCTTGTGTGCCATACGGAACTATATGACACACATGAGACTAATAACTAATAATGTTCAGTTGTGCAACATTGTATAGGGCCACTAGGCCACCACCGCACATACTTGTTGTCATACTCGTCATGAAAGCATCAAAATTGGATTAGTCACCGAAATTGCAAGCTATTGTCGACAGAGTGCTAGAACAAAGTTACTCGTTCTCTCCAAAACAGATAATAGTCAGTGCAAGCCTGAAATAGTCAGTGCAAGCCTGAAATAGTCAGTGCAAGCCTGAAATAGTCAGTGCAAGCCTGAGTTAATTTATAGAAAACTGACTTAAGCGTAGCCATAAGCAGTTGTTTATTTACCCATTTTGCATTTACATGGGGGGTATCCCATGGGGAGTGTTTGGAACAGATGTGATTGTTGTGTTGGGGACAAACCCAAAGGAGTCTTGTCTGTCATGTCTATAATTGAGCTTGTCTGTCTAAGATCAACACAGGACACACTCTGTTCTCCCTAAAGATGGGCAGTGCTCCCTTTGGTGTAGCTATCGCCTTCTTGGCCTGCAGGGTAATGCCCCCAAAATCAAATGACTTAATTTAGCGTCAAAGTGTACAGTCTTTTTTTTGTTTTGACCGAAGCTCGTATTGGACTTATTGTTTTCCCAGCATCCCCATGCAATCACGTTTTGTAATCGATCCAACTTACCTTACATCGGTTGGCTATTTCTTATGGGCTTGAACTCTGTGTATCTATTTTCTTGTTGAATTTGTGTTCTGGTGAGTCTCCTGTACACTCATTCTCCCCCCCTTCCCCAGCTTGTACAATGAAGAGAGGAACCTCCTTCGGATCCGAGAGTGGGAAAGGAGAAACCAGGAATCGCTCCAGGAAAAGGAGTTCAGCCAGGAGAATGTTCCTCTCTTTGGGGAACCCTACAAAGTGAGTTTTACCTAGTTTTGTCCTATGCTTCTGTAGTTGTTTTTGTAAACAGGATATGCGTGCTTAGCACACTGGCTCCTGATGAGCGTGATTTCTTTTGGGGGGGTGGGGGTGCTCATGAGTGCGTTTCTGCCTAGTCCCAGCTGTCATTAGAAACAAACACCTGAGAAACTCCTGTGTTGTCGTGGCAACAGGTTGCAGTGGGAGTGGTGACCTGTCTACGGCTGTCTGTGTGTGTTTCGACCAAGCTACAGTTTCACGTTCTTGTTGCATAACCACAGTGCAAGTGAAGGCTGAAAAGCACCCTGTAAACCTACAAACGGGCAACCCTCCACTCTCCCCTTTGCCCAATGCTTGTCAACACTGTCACACTGTTATTTAGAGAACACGCACTTAATTAGGCTTCCCTGGAAAATAAGAGAGAGGCTGGCCTTAAAATAACTTGTGGTGAGACTATTTATTTCTTTTGTCTGCCGCCAAGCTGAGCTAAGCTGAGCCCAGTGGGTCATGTACAGCCAAGGGGCCGGGCTATGTTTACTAACACTTCCATACAGGAAGTATTTTATTTAATTAATTTATTTTTTGCTTGCTATACTAGCCTGGGGAGTTCCTCCTTGTCTTCCTCACATTCACCCTACTTTTGTGGCATTCTTTCAGTTTCTCACTAACTTTCTCCACTGCATTTGGAATTTCCTCTCGTTTGCCCCTCCAGTAGGATAGGGTTGTCCTCATTTAAATCCCTATCCATTGATACTTGGCTCGAGTTGATTGATTTGTTTGCGCCTGTAAACGAGAGGTGGCATTTCTCCTTGATCTGCCGGATCGAATTACTCCTTGTTTCCAAGGCCGACTGCTGTAATGAATTTGGCTCCACCCAAAGCCACTTCAAAAGCCGCCTTGTAGTCGCTGTTGTTTCAGCTTGGCTTGTCCCTGCAGATCTTTTGTGCTTCCGTCAGCTGGGCCTGCGTGCAGTGCAGAGCTCTCCAGGTGAATGCTCCAGGTAACTGAGCTGTCAGGGCTATGCCAGGATTTGATGGGGGGGGGGGGGGGGTGGGGGCGTTGCTACTGTTGGTGGAGTAACCACCTCGAAATCACAAAGCCACTGTGTGGCTGTATTGACCAGAGGGGCAACCACAGCAGGCCCTGTCGGAGACAGCCATTGTAAAGTGCCACTCTGGCAAGGATTGGCTGGATAGATGTGGGGGGCAGATAGGCTTGTTGAAGTGATCTTGAGACAAAGCTCCAGCAGGCAGCATTTTTCTTTTTTTTCTTCTTTTTGACATAAGTTGTATTTTCGGCTGTCTGCCCCCAGTCTCCAAGGCTTCTCCTCAATCTTGTTTCACAACAACGGTCTGATGCTCCTTGAGTTCTCAGAGTCTGGCTTCCTGAGGAGATGATCTAAATTAAGAACCCCCCTCCCTCTTCCCCCCCAAAAATGTCCTGCCTTTTCTGAAGATTCCGTGGACATGCACAGTGATTAGCTCCCAAACCCAAGGGGGTTACTGTGAGAGAGAACATTGGGTTCTTCCTGTCCGTTACTTCAAAGGTCACGTCGACTGGCTGTCACAAACAGCTGGTCGTCATTGATGTCTTTGGTGTACATGCACAGAGACACAAAGGGCACTGATAGACCTACACTTGATTAGTTGATATTTTTGAGGTAGGTCTGATATCATCTTGGAAACATAGCCCTGTTTATTTTATTATGTGTGGAATTGCCATTGATATCTTTGGTTTTGATCAATAAGCCGTTTGAATATCTTAAGAATCCTCAAAGGTTTGAGCTACTTTTGGGTTTGTCCATCGGTCGACTGTTAGTGTTTCGATGTCTTCTGGCTTCCCAGTTTTGTGGGGCCATCTACTTGGTGAAAAAAAAAAACATTTGACAGCGTTTTCAGTCTTTACAACAATACAGAATTTCAGTAACTTTCTTCTCTTTTTTGTTTTTTGTAGACAAACAAAGGAGACGAGCTGTCCAGTCGCATCCAAAGGATGCTGGGTAGTTACGAGGACGTGAATAACCCCCACCCGTGTTTGGACAGCTTCACCAAGGACCCCTCCTCCTCCTCTCATGTAATGTTCGGACGGTCCTCACACGGCCGACCCGCTCACACGGACAAAGCAAAGCCTCCATTCCAGAGCCAGAACCCTTCCCAGTATGGGTCGGGCCTCAGCGGTAGCAGCAGCAGCAGTGGTAACCCCAGTAGCAGCCACTCTCCTCAGTCACTGAAGAAGCTTCCTGTCCCTGAACCCTATGGCCCCTCCCCCCGATATTCACAATCCTCCCTCGGCCACGGCCAGGGCAGCCCCCCAAACCCCCACCCGAGGAAGGGGGAAGCCTGGGTCGACCTCAGGGAGTGCACCAGCCTTCCTCCGGTGCTGTCCGCCTTCTCCCCCCCGGCCGAGCCCCTCTCCCCCCTACATTCCAGTGACCCCAGCGACTCGGAGCCCCAGGACACCGACGACAAGGACACCCCCGAGAGGCATCAGGGGTTCCCGGGGCACCCGGAGTCCCCCGGCAGCGCCATGAAGTTGTCCCCCCTGGACCCTCAGAGAGACGCAGCTCCTCCTCCTCCCCAGGCCAACAAGGGCACCGTGCTTCCTTCACAGACCTTTCCTCCACCGCTGGCCTCCAAGCCACCGAACCTGGTCATGCCTCCGAAGCCCACCGCTTACGTCAGGCCCATGGATGGGCAGGATCAGGTAGTGAACGAGTCGCCGGACCTGAAGACCTCTCCCGAAAGCTTTCACAGTCAGCCCTACGAACCTTTACCCGAGCTGAAGACCAGCAAGCCCAGCCTGTCCAAACTGAAGATCCCATCGCAGTCTATAGAGGTAATCGAGAGTTGCCGGCCATAGGGGGCCTAGTTGTGGTCTGAAACTATCTGTTGATGTCGGTTTCAATGTGTGCTCTTTTTCTGTCTTGTGCATTTGTCCAATGTGTTTGAAAGTGTAAAAATACTTGAAATGTGTCCATTTCAGGTCTAGTGTTTCTACTAGTCTGTGCGAGAACTAGGAGTTTGCATCAGTCACACTGAACACACAAGTGAAGCAGATTGAGTTTGAACAGACTGTGATGGTGGACTTTAGATCTATTACTAAGAGTTGGTCAGCAAAAAGAAGCATTATGTAACATCGTTATCATACCTTGAACTCCGCTTGAAGGTAACTGTTAGGCATATCTTGCTCGGTTAATATAAAACTTGTTGCGGTCCGTCATCTTGTTTTGGTAAGTAATAAGGTTGGCCCACTTTTTGTGGTGTTACTGAATAGTAGCCTCGTTGGTGAACTTGAAGACCCTGTGTTTCCGAAAATATTTGTGTACATGCAAAATGACGGAACGGCAATCGCCAGATTTGCATGCTCTAGTCTTCGTCTCCATTTTATCGTTCTTTTATCATAGCGAGGCAACAATTTGAATGTATTTGGGACCTATAGAATCGACCTATTGAGGTTCACCTATCTTAGCCTGGTGGTGTTTTCGAACCAAATCATTGCACAACCTTCCCTTGTGCTTCTTCTTAGTTTGGATTGGCTGGCACTGGGGAAATTAATTTCCCTCTAAGCACCTCAATTCCCCCTTCTATCCATGGCAGATCCGAATATATTGCCTGTTGGGATGCCTTCTTAAACCTGAAAGTCCTCTGAAGCTAATATGCCCCAGGGTAGTTTTCCTGCGGTGACAGCTTGATGATGCTAGATGGCTATTCTAGTCCACAGCTGGGGACAGTGTCTGAGGGAAGCTTCTCATAGTTTGACTAATCTACATGTCTGCTTGTCCAGATGTATAAAAAAAAAGAAGGCATGCTGTGTTATGAGGAATTTGACTGATCTCCCACCCCCCCTGCTCCTACACACACACACACTGCACCTGCAGCAGCAGCAGTCCCTCTCATTGTGGGGGGGGGGGGCTGGCACACGTTGCCCACCTCCCCCCAACACACTCACGCATGCCCACCCCAGTCCCGACCCCACTCCCTGTAGCAGCAGTGCTGAATACGCAAGCGTTTTCAACACTGGGGCTAATCCAGCACAGGATAGCTGTGCAGTGACTCACCCCCCCCCCCCCCCCCACACACACACACAACCTGTTTTACGCATGCCTGCTTCCCAGGCTTATAAGGATGACGAATGTCTCTCTCTCTCTCTCGTTAGTTTTCAAGATGGAGCCGTGAGTAAAGATATTACAACTTAAGTGCTGAGATGTCAACATGCCGGCTAGGCAGGGATTTTGCCATTTTGTTCGATGGACGCCTCACCGGAGTCCTGTTTGTCAGTCAGCAGAGCGCTGAATGTTGTTGCATAATCCTTGAGGAATGTTGTGACGCGGGGAGGACGGTAGTATTGGCGTGGCCCGTAGCAGATCTGTGATATGCTGACTAGATCTTTAAACAGTGTTGTCCCAGCCCTCGGTTTGGCTCCTCTGCATATCTGTCCTTATCCACCTCTCCCCGCTCTAATCTGTCCTCGGGCTCTCCTACGACAGTGCAAGGTTTAAATCTCCCTATGACATGGTGGACTGGAGCAGGGTAATCTCTCAGGTGACTGGCCCCTAGACAGGGACCCCCAGGAGCCGTGAGAGGACCTATTGCAGACCCCCCCCCCCCCCCCCCCCCCCGCTCCCTCAACTGTTGGCTAAACATGCCTGAAATGTGACCCGAAACGTGACTGGCACATAGTCCGATCTGATATGAAGAATCACGATTGTACTGGTGGAGGGTCCCAGTTTAGGTGAGAAGGGCTTCGTAGGTACTGTCATTCATCTGTCTGACTCCGAGCTGTAGTTCCACCACAAAAAAAAAAAACGAACAAAAAAAGAAGCTGATCTGAGGCATTAGGTCAGGGAGGAGACTGTTGCAGCAGGAGCAGTATGACGTTTTACCTCCTAAGGAACTGGTGTGTGTTTGTGTGGCATTTGCACTTGAGTGAAACGCCCTCGCACACTGTGATGGCCGGCACGCCAGTACCTGTAAACACACAGGCACTCAAGAGGTGGAAAAAGAAGACGTTGGTTGTAGTAGCAATCCAATATGGCCGCCGTAGCCTGAGGCAGGCCAACTCAAGGTAAATGCATCTTAGCTTGGCGTACTTCTTCCTCTCTCACATTTAGGATAATCACGTCACCTTGGAACGCTTTTCAGGGTAGGCCATGTGCTGTTGTAGGGGTTGTGCTGTGTTTATGTTTTGTGTGGGAACCTGTAGTAATGAACCAGGGCACGTTCCTGTTTTGAGACACAGTGTACAAGGACAGCCCTCGAAAGCACATCTGCCACAGTGGCGGTGACCAACTTGTTCACTCTCTGGAATGTTGTTGGGCAATAGAGTGAGCCAGGTTGTAGTACGGCACTTAGGAAAGGGCGTGTTGTCCAAGACTCGGCAGTGGCGATGAATCATCTACACATACACACAGACAGAGAGACAGAGGTGGGGGGGAGGGGGAGGGAGAGAGTTAAGAGTAACAGTAGGTTAATCACTAGATCTAAACGCATGCTGCTGCCAGGAAAAGAGGTTCCGGTGAGTCTAGCTCTATCAGGGTCTCCTCGGTTTTCCCGGAACCAAAGTTCTCCTTGATTAGAATAGACAAGCTTCCACTGCAAGTTCCCTGAACTTGTACTCCTCAGAACTACTTTTTAAGGAACTATAAGGTTCCTTCAACACATGTTGTTAGCTGCTTTTCCACTGCAGGAACTTTGTATAGAAGATTAGGCAAATTTATCTGCTGACGTAGGCACCGTATAAGCCTCTATAGGCTACATAAATAAATATGAAATAATGGAAAATATGGATGTTCAGCTTGCTTAATGTGCTAGAGATTTTAGAGTACCATTATTGCGGGTCGCTGATTGCAATTACCGCTGGATTTCATGCACAGCATTTATGTTTAATAAGGCCAGGACTTTGTCATTGGGACATCTATTGTTGTAACATATTGTACTTGTTTACTGCCACAGAATGTAAAAAATGGGGCTTAAATTATTTATTTTTACTCGTATGCGATAATAATTTGTGAGTTTTAATATCTGAAATGTTCAGCGCTGCAAGTCCCACCCCAAAAGTTCCTGTATTTTGGAAAGTACTACCCCCAGAACAGGGACATAGTTCCTGCTTTTTGCTCCCAGACCACTATTTACATAGTGGTTCCAGCGGTCGAAATGCAGTGATTTCCATGGAAAGTTCCTGCAGTGGAAACGCGGCTAATGAACACTGTGTCACTGAGTCTCTTTTAGTTACTAATATTCTATTATAGTATCCGTGTCCTGGTCTGTTATAAATACAGTGACCTGCTTACTCGGTACCATAACCAAAGTCTGATGATTCACTTGTGTTGTTTTGGTCCAGTCCCCTCAGTCCTCCCGCACACCCCCAAGCTGTCCTCTCAGAACAGTAGCCAGAGCAGAGGCAGCCCTCTTGTTTCCTGTGTGATTATAAATCATTATTCTTGGGGACCCTCTCTTCAACTAATGGCCTTGTCAGTTAAGTATTAAGTGGCTCTCCTCTGCTGGCACTTGAAGCACAAGGCATTGTTCCCCCAGCAGACAGATAAACACCTTATGCTGCGCTCGCTTTGTCTCTCCACACTCTCAGTCTCTTTCTCCTCAATCACTCCTTTTCATTCTCTTTCAATCTCTTTGTCTCTCTTTGTCTCTCTCGCTCGCTTGCTCTCGCTCGCTCACTCTGTCTCTCGCGCTCTCTCTCTCTCACATGTACTGTACACAGACGCCTACACACATACGCATGCCGAGCACACTATAACACCAACCACAGAGTCAATAAATCTGCCCCCCCCCCCCCCCCCCACGACGTTGCCGTTAACACGTCTACCCTAAGGGTCAATTATTATACGCAGCTTTTATTAAGGAAGGTGGGTATTATGCACTGAGGCCTCCTCGCCAAAGTACCCTTGCCCAGACAGTCGGTAAACACCGGGTTGCGTTTCCATCTTTATCTGTTGGCCGAGCGCGTGTCGCAAAATGACTGGTTGTTTTGTGTCTTGTGCCTGTGGCTCGTCACCCTCCCTTTGCTTCTTGGGTTAGACTTTGCTGCGTAAGCGTTTGTGGGGCTGTTATGTCTAGGGCGAGTCACGCGTCAGACGCAAACCCAAAGTAAACACTTCGAAGCCCCTTCAATTAAATTAGCGCCACCATTATGCTATGCTTGTGTCTGTTGTGTGGTCACAGCCGGGAAAAGGGGGTGCATTGGTGATAGGAAGAGTTAATCAGGTTGTCTGGTATGGGGCCGAGAGTGTGGAGCAATGTTTGTTCAAGATTTGACACCCTCGTGCAAAGAGGGGCCGGTTTTTTGTTGTCGTTTTTGTTTTGTTTTTTAGAAGACGTGTCCGTATTCTGTGTCCTCACAGGCAGAGATGTGGAATCGGTGGCTGGGATTAGAATCTCAAACTTATCTCGCTAACTTTGCATACTCGTCATCATTCACTTACTCACTTCACCCTCTCGGCTCCTCCACCCCCTCACTTATTCTTGCCTGCTGATCTCATTCACTCACGTCCTTTTCCTACCGAACATGCTCCCTCACACGTTGCACACAACTTTTTAAGAGGCCACTCTGAGCCCAGGACAGGGCAAATGCGTCTGCACGTGTGTTTGTGTGTGTGTGTGTGTGTGCGTTCACACTCCATCGATGTTAGTCAGTTACAGTAGGTCACATGGCTGCTGTGGTTTGAGCAACATTCCAAGCCCTATTCCCTTGTAGACTGCGTTGTAATCAGTCTAAACCAGCCGTAGGCCACCACCTCCCGGTTTGGTGCCACGCTGTCTAACCCTGTTCTTCCTCTCCTCCCTTCCAGACCCTGTCAAATGAAGTACACTGTGTGGAGGACATTCTGAAGGTGAGTAGCTGTTGCCTATCTAGTACCAAGCCTTTCTCCCCCCCCCCCCCCCCCCCTCAACTGAGGACTCGGTTTGCGCCACAACTCGACTGTTAAGCACCAACTCGACCCCGGAGCCATTCTCGGCGCCGCCGGTTTGAAAGAGGGATCACCAGCGATTTTCACATTCCTACGTTCAAATTCCCGCTCATGTTTACAGCGCTCGCGTGCGTTCAGGAAGCGCGGGGCGGGGTGTTGTTGAACGCAGTGTGCGCTGTAAATCACGTTAGTTGTCGTTGCCCCCCCCCCTCCACCAGCCTCTTAGTCACTCCAGAGAGGGTACCAGGGTACAAGGCCACCGACTGGGCACTGTTTTGTAGGATTCAAGCCTCTAACATGTTTCTCATGTCTCTGTTTGTTTCTCTCTCTCTCTTCTCCCTCTCACTCTTGTATATTCTCTCTCTGCCACACACTACTTTTGCTCTTTCCTTCCTTCGTTCTTTTGCCCCTCACTCTTTCTCTCTCTCTCTCTCTTTCTCTCTCTCGCAGGAAATGACCCATTCATGGCCTCCCCTGCTGACAGCCATCCACACGCCCAGCACAGCTGAACCCTCCAAGTTCTCCTTCCCTGCCAAGGTGAGAGTCCTCCCACCTACCCAGCATGCACCACCCACACCAACACACTCCAATGTCTAGTTCTATCACCTTCTCATGGCCATGAGTGAGAACATACTAGTAACATGGTCCACCAGCATAAGTTAGGATGCATGGGCAAATGAGGGCTGTGTAGAAGTCA